>NW_015557128.1:774331-788578 GCF_001515605.1 Sinocyclocheilus anshuiensis | reverse complement strand
TAGTACATATTTGACCCAAAGTTGGGTTGAAACAACCCAGCATTTTGTAGAGTGTTGTTTTACAAGGTGTCACACAGCACGCAATTGGTTGCCTGAAAAATGTTTTTAGTAAAGCATGCATCTAATTGTATATCATTTTTGATTTATGTTATTTTGGCCTATACAATATATGCATTCTGTTATTAAAAGAAATGCACAAACAAAAAAGTATTATGCTTCATTAAATTGTGATTTTTAAAAAGATAGACAGAGCTGTCAAGTCTAATGTTGAATGTAATCCATTGGTTAAAAGGCCCAATTATCATTTGGAAAGTTTCTGTTAAAATTCTCTCCAAGAGAATGTTGTTAAAGAAATTAAGTTCCCCAAAATGACCTCTCAAGTGAAGAATGATTTCCCAGCCACCTAAAAGAGGCTTAAATATCAAAGAAAGCATTTATGTTGGACGTTCAGAACTGGAGTTCCCAACTTTTCCGTTCTCAATCTAGTTGTCAGAAGTGTTAAAGAAATTAAGTTCCCCAAAATGACCTCTCAAGTGAAGAATGATTTCCCAGCCACCTAAAAGAGGCTTAAATATCAAAGAAAGCATTTATGTTGGACGTTCAGAACTGGAGTTCCCAACTTTTCCGTTCTCAATCTAGTTGTCAGAAGTGTTGAACTTGTTCGCGGTGCTCTGCTGCTCATATATCAGTGTCGTCTTTTTGTCCCATTCACAGGTTTGACATGCGGTGATGTTACGCACAGGGTGTGTGTCAGGTGTAGCTTTGTTTCTCACACTCTGAGTGCCGGCTTCACCTCAAAAGAATGACATTCTTCCGCAGGCTTCTGCGCAGACGACTGCACCCATGGAAGCTGGACATAGTGGCGTTGGTGTTCGTGACATTCCTGTTTCTGATGCAGCGAGAGGTGGTCAGTCAGAGCCCCCAGGACGAACCCTGGCTCAAAGGGATTGTGGAGAAACGGGACGGCGTTCTTGAGATGGTCATGGGGGCGATGAATAACGTCCGGGACGCTATGCCGAAGATGCAGATAAAAGCTCCGGTGAGGAAGCAGGATAGCCAGGGCAGTCTGGCCTGTCTGGCCGGATACTACACGGCTGCTGAGCTCCGACCGGTCCTAGAAAGGCCACCGCAAAACCCCAGCGCCCCGGGGGCTTCTGGGAAGGCTTTTCACACTGACAATCTGAGCTTGTCGGAGCAAAAAGAAAAGGAGAGGGGAGAGGAGAAGCACTGCTTTAATTTGTACGCCAGTGATCAGATCTCACTAAGCAGAGACCTCGGCCCCGATACAAGACCTCCAGAGTACGTACCACCTGTTTGCTTTAAACACCTTATCACACTTCAACAGACATCTTAAAGGAATAGTTTACCCGAAAATGAAAATTAGGTGAGAATGTTCTCACCCTCAGGCCATCCAAGATGTAAATGAGTTTGTTTGTATTGGAACAGATTTGTAGAAATGTAGCATTGCATCACTTGCTCACCTATGGATCCTCTGCAGTGAATGGGTGCCGTCAGAATGAGAGTCCAAACAGCTTATGGAAGAATAATAATGCCATATGTCATTGAAACAAAAAAGCACGTTGAATAGCACTAACTGAAAAAATAATGCATTGCATTAACAGTGTTTGCATTTTAATGCCTTGTATTTCCAGGGCTTGCATTTTTAGGTCCTGAAATGTAACATAGTTGTCTATTTAAGCTGTGAATATTTCAATTCAAAATATTTTACACACATTTTCATAATTAAAAATTCAATAATTCATATTCACCTTCCAGAATTCACTTCCAAAATATTCAATCTGTTTAAAAATACGATGTATAATATTCGACAGGCAAATTTCTGTCCATTTTATTTCACTTTCCAAATTCGCTTCCACAAATTCAGTGGTTAAAATTCGACAGAAAATTCGGCATTGCACATCCAGGAGCTGCAGGAATAGCAGTAGAGCACTGATGCATGATCTCCAGCTGCTGTCAGTCGCTCACCAGCAGGTGGCGCAAGCAGCTGTTGATGAAGACCAAAGCAACAGGTGGATTAAGTCATTCATTCACAAAAACTGATTTGCAGAAATGGAGCAAGCACTAAGTAGAAGTTTTGATTATTGGGGCCAGTATAAATATGTGGAAAAGCTGGTTGTGTGTATGTTTAATTAAACATCTTCGCTGTTTCCCGTAGCCTACATGTAAGCAGCTTTCTCTACCACAAAGGAGATTATAATGCTATTTTACCCAACGCTGATGTACAGAACTAACATTACATCTGAGGAAAACATATATTGCTTTCGGTTGCTTAGTTTCCTTTACTTGTATCATGGCTAATTAAAACTAAAAAAAGGAAAATCAAACAATTTTGCCTTTAAGTGCTGTGACAAGTCCCGGATATTCGAATGCAGTACACAACCCCTCGTCACACTCCACTGCCTTTCACACATACAGGAGAGTGTGTCTGTTATACGTGATACAACCCCAGATCACCAAGATGTCTTCTTCTGTTTCCAGGACCACATCACTGCAGATTGATGGTGCTCACTTTGGTCACCCCCTTGATGAATTCCTACTCAGAACCTATGTGCTTTAATAAAAACAAAGGGAAGCATTAAAATGTGTCTTACGATCTTAAAGCTTAGAGACTCCAATAAATACAGTATGTGCACTTATAAAGTAAATACATTTACTTACAACTTTGTCCAAGCTCTACATTGTGACAGTCATCGCCGTTATGTCTGCATAGCACTTTGATGGGTACAACTGCAAAAGCACTTGCTGCGGTCCGTCCACAAGATCGTTGAATTCTGCGCTGATCTTCAGTCATTCCAGAATACCATAAACATGAAAAGTACAGAAACGCACAACATTGTATAATAATAAAAATAAATAAATCTTTACAGAGAAAGTCACATGACAAGTTAAAGTTTCAATTAGCCCTACTTTACAATCCAGACGAGCTTTTTAAATTACATAACACATGAAATTAGAACAAAAAAAGCACATTTAACACATTTGTGTCTATCCTTATTGCAGGGCTGTTTATACAACAACATATTATTGTTACCTAGTTTTGAACGTATGTCTAAAACTATATACTTAATAACCGTATATTCACGCAGCATTACAATGGGTTCCGGTGATGGCCATTAGATAAATCAGTTTATACACAGCTCTAATAGACTATTGTGATATTTCACTATAAACTTTTGGTTGTTGGATCTTTCCTTGAGTCCTTAACTTCAATATTCTGATTTGTGTTCAGTTAACCCTTCACTGATTCATTAACATCACTATTCTGATCTGTGACAATTTTCACATGATACTGATGTTTAACTGGCTAAAACTGCACTGTGAAAGTTTTTATTTTTATATTTTAAATTTTCATGTTAGTTTTAGTTTATGTTTTTGTCATTTTCATTAGTTATTGGTTTTTTGTCTATATGGTTTTTATACATTTTTATTTCAGTTTTAGTTATTTTAGTACAAAATAAATTTAACACCGACATCTTTTGACTTCAATAATGTATTAATAAATGCTGAAATGAACATTAACTAAGAATAATAAATGTTTTAGAAGTATTTTTAATGTTAAGGTTACCTATGTTAATAATGAAACCTTTGTAAAATGTTACCATTATTTATTTATTTAGATTTTTTTATATTTTATATTTGTATTTATATTTCAGTTAATGTTTATTTTATTTCAAGTAACTTAGTTTTTTTTGTTTTGTTTTTGTCTTTAGGAAACTTAATGGCCAAACAGGGCCAATATATTGCCCAGCCCTAATCTACACATTTCACCGACATCTGTTGAATAAAGCATCCTCCACTTTCCTTCATTTCTCAGTCTCTCTCTTTTCCTCTCACAGATGCATTGAACAGACTTTCAGATGCTGTCCACCCCTGCCAACCACAAGCGTGATCATCGTCTTCCACAACGAGGCGTGGAGCACGTTACTGCGGACCGTCTACAGCGTCCTGCACAGCTCCCCTGCTCTGCTGCTCAAAGAAATCATCCTCGTGGATGACGCCAGCTCTGACGGTAACTCACCTCTAGCCTGCAGCCCCACCAGACCGTCCATGTGTTTTAATGGGTGTCCGGTTTCACTCAAGCAACCCGCTTTACTGAATTCTTATAGGCCTGCTGACACCCGGCACTCGTGAAGCAGGTTACTACAAGAAACAGAGCTGTTTGGGAATGAGTTTTGCTCAGCCGGTGAAGGGGGTCTGAGATATAGAGGGCTATCGGCGGACTCTTAAAAACCAGATCTTTGACAGGTGGACAAAGAAATGCAAAGAAGAGAATGAGCATTAGAGCAATGGCTCCCAACTGCTTTTGCATCAGAAGCCATATTTGACATTAGACCTCAAGTGGCAACTCAACACTGCACCAAAACTGCTTGGCAAAACCGTCTTTAAAATCCTATTCTGAAATTTGTTGGTGCATACATTTTTAATGGTAACACTTTACAATAAGGTTCCATTTGTTAACATTAGTTAAACAAAGATGAATAAATACTGTAACAAATGTATTGTCCATTGTAAGTCGATATTAGTTAATGCATTAACTAACATTTAATAGGACCTTATTTTAAAGTGTTACCATTTCAGTTTCTGCAATATGGATATGCATGTGATAGATGTTTCTCAGCAACTAAAACATATTATGGTTGTCACACAATTGCATTGTCTGGTTTCTTTCACCTTGTGTAGTTTTATTCATGGTTTTTGAGGATGAGGGTGTGTTGCACAATCTGCCAATGACATTTGACTAACTTTGAATGGCAAATGAGTTGGCACCAAAATACCAGTTGGGCGTAAAATTGACATCAACAACAAAAGACATATGAAGCATTTTTTCCTCTGTTTTAAATGTTAATGAGTCTATTTTGCTTTGCTAAATATGCACAATTACACTGTGGTCAAAATATTTGGAGTTGGTAAGACTTTTTATATTTTTGAAAGAGGTATCACCAAGGGTGCATTTTATTTGATCATTAAAATCAGTAATATTATCAAATATTATTGCAATTTAAACTAACTGTTTTCTATGTGAATATATTTTAAAATTACAGCATTACTCCAGTCTTCAGTGTCACATGATCCTTCAGAAATCATTCTAATATGCTGATTTGCTGCAAGAAACATTTATTATTATTATCAATGTTAAAAGCAGTTGTGCTGCTCAATACTTTTGTGGAAACCTTGACACATTTCTTTCTGGATTTTTTTGATGAATATGAATGTTCAAAAGAACAGTATTTATTTGAAATAGAATTCTTTTGTAACATTGTAAATATCCTCACTGTCACTTTTGATCAATTTAATGCATGCTTGCTGAATGAAAATAATACTTTTGAATGGTACTATATATGGTTAGTTGCATAACCACTGCATTAGATCTCACGTATCCGTTCCCCTGGTTGAATCATTCAGTGACTGAACTTTCTCGGCCGCTCGCCATGCGAGAAATGAAAGCCAGGGAATTGGCTTTCAACTCTTCTTTTAATTACACGCTCCTTCTCTCTTTCTCAAGCAATTCCAGCTTCCATTGAGAAAGACCAGTCTTGTGTGTGTAGGTCCCAACCCTCGGAGGCAGCCAAAACCTATAGGACGTCCCGCTGCGCTGCTGTGAATCATTTTAGCTGGTTTCAGCAGGCTGGGTTTTACACCTTTACTCTTAAATTAATCTGAGGAGGATAATACATATCATGTGATATCATAAATCACAGTGTCTGGGTTAGAAAAGCAACTCTTAAACTGCAGCTTCCCAAGTGACTCAAGTGATAATTTAAAGTAGTTAAACGGTCAAGAAACCCTCCCTGCTGATTAAAAAACTGCTTAGCAGCCTAAAGTGGTTAGGCTGGTCTGTTGTGATGGTTTATGGGTTTTTTTTCAGGGTCTTGTCATTTGGTCAGACTGAGAGACCAGTTTAAAGACTAACAAATCAGTTTAGACCAGTTTAAGCTTTAAGCTTCTTTTCTAGTGTAGCTATAATATTCTAACTTATAATGTAGCTTAAAGGGATAGTTCAACCGAAAATTACAATTTTGCCATCATTTACTCCCTCAAGTTGTTCCAAACCTGTATGAGTTTCTTTCAGCTGTTGAACAAAAAATAATATATTCTGAAGAATGTTGGTAACCAAACAGCTGATGGTCCCCATTGACTTCCATAGTATGGAAAAAATACTATGGAAGTCAATGGCTACCGTCAACTATTTGGTTACCAACATTCTTCAGAATATCTTCTTTTTTGTTCAACAGCTGAAAGAAACTCATACAAGTTTGGAATAACTTGAGGGTGAGTGAAATATGACCATTTTCATTTTTGGGTGAACTATTCCTTTTAGCTGTTAGATTCACTAAGTTACTGATTTAAAAAAAAATGCTAACATGTAGACTTTTGTACAGAAATCCAACTGAATCAAGTTTCAAATATTCCATTGGATTGTCCAACCCTGTTGAACCAAAACTGATTTCAGTTCGGTTTAGTGCTATGTGCGCATAAGTGACACTTTACTTTGTTTGCATCACAATTCTTAGCTAGTTACTCCTCAGTTCTGTATAATATATAATATTATGCCATAGTGCTGGTCAGTGGTTTTGCCCTGAGGGCTTCTGGGAGACTGCAGACTCATGAAAGGAGATATTTATGCTTAATGAATACGTACACACCCATATCTACTAGATTAAAGGTACTGCTTGAGCTTTGTCTCGCTCCTTTGCTAAAAGAGTATCATTATGCCTTTTATCCCAGCATACTGAATCTAAAATATCCCCTGACAGAATACTGGATCAGTTTGAAAGCAAAACATTCCGTTTAATCACACACCTTTTTAAAAGTAACACTTTCTGATTAAGTTGGAAGAACACCGATTGGCATGATTATATAAGTAAAATAAATCTGAAATGTGTTTCAAAAGCTATTGAGCAGCCTTGCCGTATACTAACCACATAGGCAGCTGCCTTCTAAGGGAACATATGCTTGATATGCTTGACATATGCTTGACTGTACATATGCTTGATACTTAATAAGCATGAAACACACACAAATAATAAATATATAATGCTGTTCAAAAGTATGGGATATTTTAATGTTTATAAAGAAGTCTCTTCTGCTCACCAAGGCTGCATTTGATCAAAAATGCAGTGAAAATTGTGATTTAAATATTTAAAATAACCGTTTTCTATTTGAATATATTTGTAATTTACTGCTGTGATGCAAAGCTGAATTTTCAGAATCATTACTCCAGTCTTCAGTGTCACATGATCCTTCAGAAATCATTCTAATATGCTGATTTGCTGCTCAAGAGACATTCCTTATTATTATCAGTACTGAAAATACTTCATATTTTTGTGGAAACCATGATACATGTTTTCTTTGATTAATAGAAACTAAAAAAAATTTTTTGAAATAGAAATATTTTGTTATATCATGACTTTACTGTCACTTTTTATCAATTTAATGCATCCTTGCTGAATACAAGTATTTATTTCTTGACCAAAAAAAAAACTAAATAACCCCAAAATATGAATATTTATAATAGCCATTTGTCTCATTTCATCCACCATCTGGATGGATTTTTAATGTATTCTGAGCTTCCCTTCTCTATGAAAGAATAAATGGCTTCGAATTTTGCGAAAAGAAAGCAACAATTATTGACTGCAAAATGCACAAACGCACATTGTTTTGGCATTTCTGTTTCTCGCAGAGCGACTAAAGGACGAACTGGATGAGTATCTGAAACAGCTGCACATTGCTCGTGTCGTCCGCCAGCAAGAACGGAAAGGCCTGATCACTCGGGGCCTCCGTAGCCTCGGGCGAAACTCTCACCTTCCTGGATGCCCACTGTAAGTCATACTGTACGAGCGACTTTCCATTTTAAAGAGCGAAGCACTCCCACTCAAATGTGCTGGATTCACATGAATAGAGTTTGTCTCTTAATAAAACACTCTTTATAACAAGCCTGTGGTCAGTTAGAGCTGGAAAGAATCTGATGCTTTTTCATTTTAGGCTTATTAAACATTGATGGTGTTTTTTAGAAACTGTTTGTGTCCTCTGCTGGTGTGGTTGACTGGGAGACGGTCAGCCAGGATGCAAAAATTGCTAAAACTGATTTAGAAGACAGTTTTATTTATGCATTAGGGCCTAATGCATAAATAAAACTGTCTTCTAAATCAGTTTTAGAAATGTTTGCATTGGGTGTTTGGAAGTGGGTACGTTAAAGTCAATGAGAGTAAGAGGTGATGGTGTAGCCTAAGGCCAGAAATGTACTCGAAGATACTTGTACAGACTTCAAAGTGATTTTATCATGCGATTCCTGCTTGGTTTGTTAAGGTGAATGTTTCCACGGATGGCTTGAGCCGCTGCTGGCCAGGATAGCAGAGAACTCCACCGCTGTAGTGAGTCCTGACATCACCACCATTGACCTGAACACATTTGAGTTCATGAAACCCTCACCGTACGGACAGCACCATAACCGGGGGAATTTCGACTGGGGCCTTTCCTTTGGCTGGGAGACTCTTCCGGATCACGAGAAACGGAGACGCAGAGATGAGACGTACCCTATTAAGTAAGGAGACGCTCAGGTTTACAATAAAAGGTTCGCCAAAAAATAAACATGCCATGACTTACATCACCATTCAAAAGTTTGGGGATTTTAATGTTTTGAAAGTCTCTTTTGCTCACTGAGGCTGTTAAAAAATATAGTAAAAATAGTAATATTGTGAAATATTATTACAAGTTAAAATAACTCTTTCCTATTGGAATATATTTTAAAATGTAATTTATTCCTGTGATGCAAAGCTGAATTTTCAGCATCATTACTCCAGTCTTCAGTGTCACATGATCCTTCAGAAATCATTCTCCATTTGTGTTCAGTGGAAGAAAAGATGTCATACAGGTTTGGAACAGCATGACTATTCCTTAAACGACTAGAGTAAATAGATTTGATAATACTCAGAATTTGCCCTCGCAGGACGCCAGCGTTCGCAGGGGGACTGTTCTCCATTTCCAGAGATTATTTCTACCATGTAGGAAGCTATGACGAGGAGATGGAGATTTGGGGAGGAGAAAATATTGAAATGTCCTTCAGGGTGAGTCAAAATTCATTTTACACACATCTATTATTTGGTCTTAGCACATGTACAGTACCAATCAAAAGTTTGTGGTTGGTAAGATGTTTTTTTTTTTTTTTAAGAAATGTATACTTTTATTCAGTAAGGATGTATGAAATTATTCAGAAGTGACAGTAATGACATTTTTAAAAATTCTATTTCAAATAAATGCTCTTTAGCATTTTCAATTCATCAAAGAATCCTGAAAAAATGTTTTACTGTTTCCAAAAAAAAAAAAATTCAGCTTTTTATCTGTCATATTGAAATGATTTCTGAAGGATCATGTGACACTGAAGACTGGAGTAATGATGCTGAAAATTCATCTTTGATCACAGGAATAAATTACATTTTAAAATATATTCAAATAGAACACAGTTATTCTAAACTGCAATAATATTTTACAATTTTACATTTTTTTCTGTATTTTTAATCAAATAAATGCAGCCTTGGTGAGCAAAAAATTAAATAAATCTTACTGACCCCAGACTTAATTTAATGAAGTAAGACTGACTTGACATGTCATGAATTAAACGCTTTTAGAGATTCACAGCAAGAAAATGATATTGATTACATTGATGTTCAAGTTCTCTTTGTTCATGTGCTTGCTTGGTAGATAAATTCACAAGTTATTTGAGAAATAATTACATTAACTGTTACATTAAGTAAAAGAAGGTTGATTTATGTGTACACTAAAAAATGCTGGGTTAAATATAACCCAGCGCTGGGTCAAAACAACCCAATAGCTGGGTTTGTCCCTTTTTAACCCAGCGCTGGGTTATATTTAACCCAGCATTTTTTAGAGTGTATGCAACTTAAATTTACATTTAAGTTACTTTTGAATGCACTTTTGTGAACATTTCTGAGTGGTAATGCAAATGAATCGTTGAGTCAGAATTTTGAATCAGTTCATTTAAATGAAATGAATAAAAATTTCCAGCTCTAATGATATTTCTGCATTAAAAGGTTAAATCAGTGACCGCATCAAAAGGAAGGGTCAGGAAAGTAGTTTAATGACACTGTCTTTATTTTAATATTTGGCCATGAAGTTTCCTAATGTCTGTGCATTGAATGAATAAAGCTTCCTTTTCTTCTCATATTAATTCACATCCTGACCTGCTGCTCTCATCCTTCAGGTGTGGCAGTGCGGCGGGCAGCTAGAAATCATCCCCTGTTCAGTCGTAGGCCACGTGTTTCGCACAAAGAGTCCACACACCTTCCCCAAAGGCACGCAGGTGATCGCTCGCAACCAGGTGCGTCTGGCTGAGGTCTGGATGGACGACTATAAAGAGATCTTCTACCGGAGGAACCAGCAGGCCGCTCAGATCGCCCAAAGAGGTACAGCTCCCAGCGTTCCTAGTCCCTCATTTTTGTACCAAAAGCAAAAATTGCAGTTACATTAAGATACTACAATAGTTTTTGGTTGAAGCTATTGTATGGCACAAAGGGTAGTGCATTGCTCCCAACATATGAAGGTCCATCTTAGATCTGTTCCCTCTCTTCTGTCCTTCTCTACTGTCCTTTCAAATAAAGGCAAAAAAATATATATAATAATAATTAATTAATTTAAAAAGCTGTTAAAATAATATATTTTTTAAAATAAATGTTTTTTTTTCATTAAACATTTTACATTATTATTATTATTAATGTATATTTATCAAATGTATAATTAAAATTATTTAAATAAATTAGACAATTAATTAAATATTTAAATAAAGCTGTATACTGAGATAATTTATTTTCTTTCATATATTCATACTTTTATTTACAAAAATAAATAAACTGCCCCCTATAGTTGTGTTATACAAATGGAATTTGCATGCATTTGTTTTTAAATAAATTTAATTATTTAAATGAATACATTAAATATTTAAATAAAGCCTTATACAGAGATATTTTAATTTAATTGACATAAATCGTTAAAACTGCCATCCTACAGTTATGTTACACAAATTGGTTTTGTCTACACTTGATTTTAAATGAATAAAATTAAATAACATTTTTTTTATTAAATAAAGCCTTTTACTGAGATAATTTAATTGATTTACTGATTTATTTTTTATTTACAGAAATAATTAAAACTGCCATCCTACAGTTGTGTTACACAAATTGGTTTTGCCTGCACTTGTTGGAATGGCATTGTGGAGTTAAGAGTTAGGAGACTAAAGGCTTTCATCGTGCTGGTCTTCTGCAATCTAAACCACAGAAATCCCTTAACATTCTCAATGTGTAGACAAGACCAGCTGCTGGTTCATAACCGTAGACCGACAGCTTTAAAGTGGAGCATCAGACAGCCTGTGGGCAGCTTTAATATGAGATTCAAAGGCAGCTTCTGTAATGAAGCTACCGTCTCTCTCCACAGCGCTCTTTTGGAGACATTTCCAAGCGGGTAGATCTCCGGGAAAAACTCCAGTGTAAGAGCTTTTCCTGGTATTTGAAGAACGTTTATCCGGAGGTCTTCATGCCCGATCTCAGTCCGCTGCAGTTTGGCGCGGTGAGTGTGTGTACAGTGGCTGGGACGTCCCTGTATTTTTCTGGTGTTTTGTCTGGCCGCTGCGGTTTCCCACCATAAAACCTTGTTTTAACAGCTTTCATGTTACGACACCACAATCCGTTCCATTTCCTCCTTCAGCCCTCCTTCTGTCTCCCTCCAGATAAAGAACGTGGGGAAGGAGGCCTGTTTGGAAGCAGGAGAGAGCAATGAGGGAGGGAAACCTCTCATTATGTACCCCTGCCACGGGATGGGAGGAAATCAGGTAATTAGAGCAAGAACAGTTTGTCCTGTGAATGAATCAATGGAATTGACCACTCTTGTTTTAAAACTGTTTTTAATACAAATAAATAATAATAATTGAAATCACGTGAAGGTGCTTTTTTATTATTTTCTTTTTCTTAAAGGAACTATTTAAAAAAATATATAAATAAAACTATAAAAATAGTCCATACAATTTATTTACTTTAATAATTAATAATAATAATAATAATTGAAATAAGATGAAGGTGCTTTTTAATTTAATTTAATTTAATTTTATTTTATATTTTATTTTATTTTATTTTATTATGAAATGGAATGGAATGGAACAATAAATAGTCCATACAATTGCTATTTATTTATTTATTGATTGATTTATTTGTTTGTTTGTTTTCCTTACAGGAACAATAAAAAAAGTAATACAAAATAGTCCATACAATTCAAGCACTATATTATATAATACATTTATTATCATTTTATATTTTATATATTATATAATATTAAATAAAAATCAGGTGAAGTTGATTAATTTTTTTGCTGTTTTTTGAACACAAGCGTCAATGATTTTTGGAATAGATTTTATTTCTAGGTGCATCTCAAATATCATTTTAATTAGTTCCCTTGATATATTTTCCAGAACCTCTCAGGAGTTTCCAGGCAAACATCTTTATCTGTTTAATGAAATGTTTTCTCGGTGGTGAAGGTCATTTCTCTCCTCTGATCGTACAGTATTTTGAGTACTCGACCCATCACGAGATCAGGCACAACATTCAGAAGGAGCTCTGTTTGCACGGGACAGACGAAGTCGTCAAATTAGAGGAGTGCCAGTATAAAGGTCACAACACCATCACAGGACCTCAGCAGAGATGGGAGCTCAGAGAGGTAGAACAACCTTTTAAAGGCCAAGCTGGAGCTCTCGCTTTCGCTTCTTCTTAATAAGCCTCTGATCTTTATAGACTCTACTCCAAAACAGCCTGAGGCTGTGCTGTGTTCCTCAACTCACCCTTCTCTAAAGCCAACATTGTCTTTAGAGACTTGCCATTCTCCTGTTCTGCTTGTTAATGCTCATTTTTATCAAAACTTAAACACTGATTTGCAATATGTCTGGCTTTGCTGCAAAAACTAGTGAGCTGGCTTGCTGTTTGCTGTCTACATAGAGCATCCAAACCATCATGTGATCTTAAAAATGACTTATTTGGAGCACCAGTGATGCAAAACTCTAGCAAGCAAACACGAATATTGAGTAAAATACATGGCAATATATATATATATATATATATATATATATATACACTACCGGTCAAAAGTTTGGGATCAGAACGATTTTTAATGTTTTTTACAGGAGTTTCTTATGCTCATTAAGGCTGCATTTATTTGATCAGAATACAGGAAAAAATGCATTAAAATATAATTTATTCCTGTGATGCAAAGCTGAATTTTCAGCATCATTACTCCAGTCTTCAGTGTCACATGATCCTTCAGAAATCATTCTAATATTCTGATGTATTATCAGTGCTGGAAACTGTTTGTGCATTTTTTGGAACCTGTGATACTTTTTTTTCAGGATTCTTTGATGAAAAAATCCTGAAAAGGATCAAACGTTTTTAGCATTTATTTAAAATAGAAATCATTTCTTATATATATATATATGTACTTATGTACATTTTCTCTAGTAATTTTCAAAATGGTTAAGAATTGTTATTTGAAAAAGTAAGTGAAATTAATTAAATATTGAATTGCAATTTCTGTATAAATTATTTAAATTGAGCTAGAAAAACAGCTACAAACAGCTATAAAATGTATGGAAATTAATTTGCCAAACGAACTGAATTTATTCAAAGTATATTTAAAATAATTTCTCTTGCTCCATCTTCAATGGTTTTTTTTCCCCACAAATATTATTGCATTACATTATGGGATCGTGTGCCAAATTTGGCCTTTTGGAACAAACCTCAGGTCTGAAGCACACCTATAATGCGTTAAAATGATACCTACATAGGCAGCTCACCTGTGTAATGTCAAAACTAGAGCAGACTAAACCAAAGCATATACTGTATCCAAAAAACAAAGAAAACAAGAGAAAAGAGCTTTGGTTAATGCATGGCTGTCTGCCTAATGCTAATTTAAGCTTGCTCATGTTTGGTTTTGTGATTTGGCTGGACTGTAGCGCTGATAGATCAGTTAAATAGGTTATTTTATTCCCTTCGCAGGATCAGCTGTTTTATAACAAGGGCTCAAAACAGTGCCTGACCGCTCGACATGAGAACCCCTCTCTAGTGCCCTGCAATCCAGCAGACAAGTACCAGCTCTGGGTCTTTACATGAATGGCGGGACCAGTGACACACACACACGCACGCACACACACACACACACACACACACACACACACAC
>NW_015557128.1:757283-774190 GCF_001515605.1 Sinocyclocheilus anshuiensis | reverse complement strand
GAAAGTTGTAAAATCACACACACACACACACACACAGACACACACACACACACACACACACACACACACACACTCAGGGTCCAAAACTTAACTTTTTGCCACAGCTGAGTGGAAATTAATTGCCAAATTAATTTCTTACTGGCCATGAAAGTGTATTTTACAGTATCTTTTATAAATTTGTATGTATTATAAGTACATACGGTATATTTTGACAAATAGTGCAGCTCATTTGCTCTGTTCCAAAACCTTCATAGACAGCTGCCTTCTTAGGGAGCATCCTAATGGTCATGGAACCTCACGAGTGACTGATTTGTAACACTCTACACAAGCAGCGACTCAGCATCCTTGGTTCTGGAAGTATTTTTCCCATTCATTTTTCCCATAGAGATTTTAAAAAGTCTTTGTTAAAGAGCCATGAAGCAAACCAAGCAGCTATGAGGTGAATCACAAAAAGTTTAGAAATCAGACAAAAAGACAAAGGTACAAGACCATGTACTTAATGACACAATTTGCTTGTCACAGTTCTCTGATTGGTAGAGATTTCTCTGCAGAATCGGGGGCAATGTAGTTTTTCACCAGGAATTCAACTGTGAAACACTATTATTTAAAAGATAAGTTTAAATAATGCAGGTCGGTGGCTTCAACAAAAGCATATGAGCATAAAAGCCTATGATATTGTTAATTAATATCCCTATGGAGAAAATGAATGGGATTTTTACTCTCATAACCAACTGTTGCACTGTACAGATTGTCCAATAGAGTTTGTGTTTAGCATGTTGCTATGTTAACATACTCTAGCAGAAACAAATATTGTGTCAAATTAGTCTTTTCAATTAGATTTGAATTGTTTTTATCATATTTATTTGGTATTGGATGCTCTACAAGTATATTTGGGAATTCCTTAAAAATATTAAAACAAAGATGCCAGAACTTTTTAATATGAAGGGCCAAAATTCTAACTTGACTGAGGGCCAAAAGTAAATGCTGCAGTATATCCAACTATATTATATTAAAATGTATACATTTTTAAGCAATTAAACAATAATGTAAATAATTTGCTTTGAAATGCTTTTTTTTTAATCAAGTTCTCTTATATTGTTTTTTCCCCCATTACAATGCAAATAACCACAACAACAACAACAACAGCAAAAGTTAAAACAAAAATATAAATAAGAAATGAAGATATGCTTCAGTGGCATATTTTAGTTTTTTTCATCCTCTTGTGATATAGTATGGTGGGCAAAATCAAGGCCATTATGGACCAAACTGAGGGTATCTTTGTATTAAAAGAATTGTGACCAGAATCATCAAATTCCCATCCTTATTTATAATTGACATTAATCTTAACTCATCCACCATCTGAGATGGACATTTTTCACTGAGCTTGTTGCAGTGCATAATGGGATTGCCTTCTTTTTCAGCAGATGCTTTTGATGATTTATGATCAGTAAAGGACACATGATCAGTCTCACAATCACAGTACAGTTAAACTGAGTAATATTGCGGATCTTTATAAAGTCAAAGACAAACCATGAGTTATTTACTTGCCAAAGACAATTTTTTATTCATGTCTGATGCATGGCAAGTGTTCATTTTGGACCCTGAACACACACACACACACACACACAAACACACAAACAAACACACACAAGCACAAATTACCGGACAGAGTCTTCTATATGACACATATTTATTTTTGTATGTGGAAAATCTTGCTGCTGGAAAGATGGAATATCTATAGGACCAAAAACGGAGCACATACAGACATTCCTCTCTATAGAGGCCGGGGCACTCAGAAACATGCATTGATGTGAAGTTTTATTTTCTTTCTCTCCATTTCACTCCATTATGTCTGAAAGTCTACAGCATATGTGCCTTTGCGCAGTGGCTTTTCTAGTTTTTAAACCATAAGAGCTCAACCACAGTGATGAGAGTATCAGTTGCATTTTCTGAATGAAATGCAGATTACGGACATCTTCAGATATTCTTCAAATAATTTAATGCAACACAGATTTTACTGCACCAAAGACTTCTTGAACGTATTTGCCTCATATTCTCTTTTCACAGAGGGTTCTTTTCTTTTTTCTTTAAATGTAGTGAAACAACATTCTGAGTCATTCCTGTTCTGCAGCACCGTTTCAGCTCTGTAACTTATTAAAAAAATAATTCTGTGGTAATTTAAGAAGTATTTCTATAAAATGGTTCAGCAGACTTTCAGAAATATGTACACTTCAACTTAACTTTATTCAAACAACCGCAAGATTTGAAATGAGAAGCTAAAGCTTCTTAGTGTGGATTGACAATTTACATGAGGATGTAAACTAGTTTATTAATCCACCATTTGGTAGTATTAGTGAAAAACTGGGTTTCACCCTATAATACTTTATCCAGCATAATAAGACATAAATGATGGAGACATGCGGATGTGCTGCATCACAGGAATGATGCTGATTACAGGTCAAACATTTGAAATGGAATTTTAGTGGGATGGTTTTTATTTTTTTAGCCATTTAAACTCTTTCTTTATTTGATCAAATTTAAATGTTTTGCGTTTTATTAGATGTTACTTGTATATTTTGGCATGCTGTTGGACATTGTGAATATTTGATGAGAGTTACATAAGCCTTAAGGCACAGTCAGTGTCACACAGTGAACAGAGTCTGGCAGTAGAGAGCGCTACTCTACAAGTGCCTGCCTTCACAACATTGAGACTTGACATGACGAACAGAATGAACCGCAAAACAACAGGCCAGAAACCTATTTTAAAAAATTGCATCAGGTGTTTACATAAATCAGAAGATTCATGAATTTGGTTTATAAACTACCGTTTCATAATATTGCCATGAAGTGATATAGATTGATTGTCTTTGCTTAGAATATATTTTGTAACGACAACAAAAAATTATTTAATTTTTGTAAAAGAATGTTTCTAAATTACAGAAAAGAAATTAAGAGATGCTATTAAAGATGGAGAAATGTTTTTATTATTTATATCTGTCTCGTTTCTATCTATCTGTCTGTCTGTCTGTCTGTCTGTCTATCTATCTATCTATCTGTCTGTCTGTCTGTCTATCTGTCTGTCTATCTATCTATCTATCTATCTCTATCAATCGGTCTGTCTGCCTATCTATCTGTCTATCTATCTATCTATCTATCTCTATCAATCGGTCTGTCTGCCTATCTATCTGTCTATCTATCTATCTATCTATCTCTATCAATCGGTCTGTCTGCCTATCTATCTGTCTATCTATCTATCTATCTATCTCTATCAATCGGTCTGTCTGCCTATCTATCTGTCTATCTATCTATCTATCTATCTCTATCAATCGGTCTGTCTGCCTATCTATCTGTCTATCTATCTATCTATCTATCTCTATCAATCGGTCTGTCTGCCTATCTATCTGTCTATCTATCTATCTATCTATCTCTATCAATCGGTCTGTCTGCCTATCTATCTGTCTATCTATCTATCTATCTATCTCTATCAATCGGTCTGTCTGCCTATCTATCTGTCTATCTATCTATCTATCTATCTCTATCAATCGGTCTGTCTGCCTATCTATCTGTCTATCTATCTATCTATCTATCTCTATCAATCGGTCTGTCTGCCTATCTATCTGTCTATCTATCTATCTATCTATCTCTATCAATCGGTCTGTCTGCCTATCTATCTGTCTATCTATCTATCTATCTATCTCTATCAATCGGTCTGTCTGCCTATCTATCTGTCTATCTATCTATCTATCTATCTCTATCAATCGGTCTGTCTGCCTATCTATCTGTCTATCTATCTATCTATCTATCTCTATCAATCGGTCTGTCTGCCTATCTATCTGTCTATCTATCTATCTATCTATCTCTATCAATCGGTCTGTCTGCCTATCTATCTGTCTATCTATCTATCTATCTATCTCTATCAATCGGTCTGTCTGCCTATCTATCTGTCTATCTATCTATCTATCTATCTCTATCAATCGGTCTGTCTGCCTATCTATCTGTCTATCTATCTATCTATCTATCTCTATCAATCGGTCTGTCTGCCTATCTATCTGTCTATCTATCTATCTATCTATCTCTATCAATCGGTCTGTCTGCCTATCTATCTGTCTATCTATCTATCTATCTATCTCTATCAATCGGTCTGTCTGCCTATCTATCTGTCTATCTATCTATCTATCTATCTCTATCAATCGGTCTGTCTGCCTATCTATCTGTCTATCTATCTATCTATCTATCTCTATCAATCGGTCTGTCTGCCTATCTATCTGTCTATCTATCTATCTATCTATCTCTATCAATCGGTCTGTCTGCCTATCTATCTGTCTATCTATCTATCTATCTATCTCTATCAATCGGTCTGTCTGCCTATCTATCTGTCTATCTATCTATCTATCTATCTCTATCAATCGGTCTGTCTGCCTATCTATCTGTCTATCTATCTATCTATCTATCTCTATCAATCGGTCTGTCTGCCTATCTATCTGTCTATCTATCTATCTATCTATCTCTATCAATCGGTCTGTCTGCCTATCTATCTGTCTATCTATCTATCTATCTATCTCTATCAATCGGTCTGTCTGCCTATCTATCTGTCTATCTATCTATCTATCTATCTCTATCAATCGGTCTGTCTGCCTATCTATCTGTCTATCTATCTATCTATCTATCTCTATCAATCGGTCTGTCTGCCTATCTATCTGTCTATCTATCTATCTATCTATCTCTATCAATCGGTCTGTCTGCCTATCTATCTGTCTATCTATCTATCTATCTATCTCTATCAATCGGTCTGTCTGCCTATCTATCTGTCTATCTATCTATCTATCTATCTCTATCAATCGGTCTGTCTGCCTATCTATCTGTCTATCTATCTATCTATCTATCTCTATCAATCGGTCTGTCTGCCTATCTATCTGTCTATCTATCTATCTATCTATCTCTATCAATCGGTCTGTCTGCCTATCTATCTGTCTATCTATCTATCTATCTATCTCTATCAATCGGTCTGTCTGCCTATCTATCTGTCTATCTATCTATCTATCTATCTCTATCAATCGGTCTGTCTGCCTATCTATCTGTCTATCTATCTATCTATCTATCTCTATCAATCGGTCTGTCTGCCTATCTATCTGTCTATCTATCTATCTATCTATCTCTATCAATCGGTCTGTCTGCCTATCTATCTGTCTATCTATCTATCTATCTATCTCTATCAATCGGTCTGTCTGCCTATCTATCTGTCTATCTATCTATCTATCTATCTCTATCAATCGGTCTGTCTGCCTATCTATCTGTCTATCTATCTATCTATCTATCTCTATCAATCGGTCTGTCTGCCTATCTATCTGTCTATCTATCTATCTATCTATCTCTATCAATCGGTCTGTCTGCCTATCTATCTGTCTATCTATCTATCTATCTATCTCTATCAATCGGTCTGTCTGCCTATCTATCTGTCTATCTATCTATCTATCTATCTCTATCAATCGGTCTGTCTGCCTATCTATCTGTCTATCTATCTATCTATCTATCTCTATCAATCGGTCTGTCTGCCTATCTATCTGTCTATCTATCTATCTATCTATCTCTATCAATCGGTCTGTCTGCCTATCTATCTGTCTATCTATCTATCTATCTATCTCTATCAATCGGTCTGTCTGCCTATCTATCTGTCTATCTATCTATCTATCTATCTCTATCAATCGGTCTGTCTGCCTATCTATCTGTCTATCTATCTATCTATCTATCTCTATCAATCGGTCTGTCTGCCTATCTATCTGTCTATCTATCTATCTATCTATCTCTATCAATCGGTCTGTCTGCCTATCTATCTGTCTATCTATCTATCTATCTATCTCTATCAATCGGTCTGTCTGCCTATCTATCTGTCTATCTATCTATCTATCTATCTCTATCAATCGGTCTGTCTGCCTATCTATCTGTCTATCTATCTATCTATCTATCTCTATCAATCGGTCTGTCTGCCTATCTATCTGTCTATCTATCTATCTATCTATCTCTATCAATCGGTCTGTCTGCCTATCTATCTGTCTATCTATCTATCTATCTATCTCTATCAATCGGTCTGTCTGCCTATCTATCTGTCTATCTATCTATCTATCTATCTCTATCAATCGGTCTGTCTGCCTATCTATCTGTCTATCTATCTATCTATCTATCTCTATCAATCGGTCTGTCTGCCTATCTATCTGTCTATCTATCTATCTATCTATCTCTATCAATCGGTCTGTCTGCCTATCTATCTATCTATCTGTCTATCTGTCTGTCTGTCTGTCTGTCTGTCTGTCTTTTCACATTTAGAGATTTATGACCCAACAAGAAGCACTTTAACAAAGAGAATTTTTATTCAATACATACCATTTAAGGAACGCACAATAAATACACATTATAATAGATCATTCATAAGAAATACTGAAAACAGAAGGAGAACTGCGATTCTAACTGGTAACATGATATGACGACTCCTGTCTGCTGCCAGTTCATCCGGTCCCGCTGTAGTACTGGCTTCAATGACATTATACATCTGTACACGTGTCTTTCATATCTCATAATGCATCAAAGACTGAGGTCTGTTGTACCAGCACTGTGTGTGTAAGTCTAGAGGTGAAGTAAAGACAAATCTTGACCAATGTCCCGACAATAAATCCTAGAAGCCAAAACACAGAGTGAATTTGCTTTCGTAGTCTCTGAAACAATGGCAAAAATAAATCAGAAAATGAAGGCATTCGCTTTTAAGTAAACCACTGGTTACTTAAGCCAAGGCAGTGATCCAATGCTGCTGCCCAGATTCCCATTGCAACATTCAGTATTTTCAGTCATTTGGAAACACGTCCTCTCTCTTCGTTTGTTTTATCGTTAAAGGTGAAATGTGTCATTTCTGCACCATTAGCAGCCATGAGTGTTTTTTAGGATGTTCTGGGTGGATGCTCAAAATTATGATATTGCTCAATATTATGACATTATAATAGTCTTAATTATGACTTAGTAACAAAAAGTCAAAATTAGATCTAAAGTCATAATTGTGACAAAAACAATGACATCAAAAGTCAAAAATGTAAAATTATGAGATAAACAGTAGAACGTATGAGTCATATACAAATACAAAAAAAGTTGAAATTATGACAAACAATTATGACATCAAAAGTTGATGAAAGAATTATGAGATAAAAAGTCATTTATGACAAAAAGTCAACATTATGACGATTATGACATCCAAAGTCAAAAGTGACAAAAAGCCAAAATAATGAGATAAACAGTTGGAATTTTGAGATAAAAAGTCATAATTATTAGAAAACAGTTGAAATTGAAAGCAATTATGACATCAAAAGTGTAAAGTGACAAAAAGTCAAAATTATGAGATGTCATAAATATCTTATAATTTTGACTTTTTATGTCATAATTTTGATTAATTTTGTATCATACTAATGAGTTAGAATGCCATAATTTTGACTTTATCTCATATGTATGACTTAGTATGTCATAATTATGACTTTACTCAAAATTTCACTTTAATCACAAAACTTTTTGTCACAATTTCTAGTTTTCCACTTTTTATATCATAATTATTATTTTTATGTTCATATGTGCTAAAAATGGGCTTTCATAGGGAAAGGTAATCGCACACTTCTCAAAGCAAAGCATTGTGAGGCCTATTTCATGTTTGTAGCATAAAGAGTTGTTGTCTGGGTAAATGCATGAGTTTAAAGGTCTTACTTTATAGCATATTAGCATATTAAGCTGGGAAACAAGTTTTAAACGACACACTCCACCTTTAAAGATCTGGTTATTTCATTACCGCCCCACGAGGTCACGCCACAATGTTAATGACATAAAAGGCATTTGATTGTCCTGTCTTGAGTTAATTGAGGGACATTCTCCATTGGACAATAACTCTCTTTCCATCAAGAGGATAAACAAACTGACAGATGCATCATAAGTTTTGTGCGTTAAAACAGCTTCATCTCAACTCGTCAGTGCTTTAAGGTAGTATTTCACACAAAAATGATTATTCTGTGATTATTTAAACACCCTCATGTCATAGCAAGAAGATTTTTTTTACACATTGTCTCTTTTTTTAGGGGACAAAATAACAGCATACGGGTTTGGATGAGGGTGAGTAAATAATGACTGAATGTTTATTTTTGGGTGAACTTTCCCTTTAACATGGGAGGAAATCTGATGTGAAATGAATTCACTCCTTTCAATGAACATTAGCTTTCATGTGTGGCATTATCACACTGTAAACTATTGCACTTAACAAATTACTCTTCAGAATGATTTATTCAGTCAAAGCTGATTTTTAAATTAAATAACCGTGACAAGAATAATTCACTTTTTTCCTCTCAAATCTTCTTAAACATTTCACCCAACCGCTGGGTCAAAACAGCCCAATTGCTGGGTTTGTCCCTATTTTACCCAGCACTGGGTTGTGTTTAACCCAGCATTTTTTAGAGTGTAATACTTTACATTTATTGCATAACAGAAAGTATTGAATGGATGGAGGCCAGGAAGGTGATTTTTCTCAATTTATAGCGATAAATATTTTATGGCATGATGTGAAAATATTCACATAGGGTTTGTCCCTATTTTACCCAGCACTGGGTTGTATTTAACCCAGCATTTTTTAGAGTGTACCTTGTACAAACCTAATATTAGTTAATTTGTATTCTAGACTTTGTAATTGAAACACTTTTAAAAATCATCTTTGCCTGACATCATCTTTCGCAGTAACTTGATGCATTTCAAAGTGCATTTCATCAGATATCCCTGTATAATCCCAAAGATAATTTAAGAATATAGTATCTCAGAGTTTCTTAAGACAAAGTTTTTGATCATGTTCATTATGGTAATCTGGTTTAAAAAGTTAAATCTGTTATCTAACTACCTTCTGTCTCCCATCTGCCATTTTAAAGCAAATGCAGATAGATGTGATATATATATATATATATATATATATATTTTTGTTAGTGACATGGAAAAAAACATCCTTCATGTCTCCACTAAAAACTTGCAGATATGTTATAAAAACCTAATTTAGGGCTGTGTTCAGAATAGCATGCTAACATACTACTATGTATACAGTATGTGTATTTACTGCACACCATACTGTATCCAAAAATGCAGTGCACTTCCCCAAAAGTAATATGAGGGACAATTTTGTTTTTCTTGACATTATTTAATCACCCTGCATTTGTTTCATATGAATTTTTATATGAAAATATGTAAATTAACTTTTTCAATTTCTTTTTGTTATTATTTTAAAATAGTTGCTAGTACACTATGAAAGCTTGTTTCCGCCACGAGATGACATTTTTTTTCAAAAAGGTCATTGCGACTTTATATTTCACAATTCAGACTTTTTGTCTCGGAATTCTGAGAAAACAGACAGAATTGCAAGATATAAACTCAGAATTGTGAGGTATAAATTCGCAATTGAGAGAAAAGTCAGAATTGAGAGATGAAAAGGCACAATTACCTTTTTTTGTTTTGTGGTGGAAACAAAAAACACAGTTGCAAGGTGTAAACTCAGAATTCTGAGAAAAAAGTCTGAATTGTGAGAAAGAAAGTGAGAATTCTGAGTGTATATCTTGTAATTCTGAGAAAAAAGTCAGAACTGCGAGACATAAATTCAGAATTGTGAGTTGCGAGTTAAAAAGTCGCAATTACCTTTTTTATTTTTTTATCCCGTGGTATATAGTATATACTATGCAGTAAGCAAGTATTCCATTCTGAACGCAGCCTTAAGCCCCTTCACACCAAGAACGATAACTATAAAGATAAAGATATTAGCGTCCACACCAGCGAACAATATCGTCTGTTTATTCTAAGCGCATGCGCGTCTGCCGCTTTAAATTCTCGAGCTCGTTATAGCAGGATGGATTCTGATTGGCTGTCAATGTTTTTATCGTTCATCAGCTGGAAAAAAATCGTTCTGAAAGTGATTCCAACGATATCGTTTCTCTGTGCCTTTATCGTTATAGCTGTGGTGTGGACTCTGCTATTCTTTAATATTGAGAACGATTTTTAGAACTATATTTTATCGTTATCTTTATAGTTATTGTGCTTGGTGTGAACGGGCCTTTAGTCATGGCACGGTACCGGATAGCCCCGCCCCCTTCAGTGCTCAGGTAACAATTGGTTGCGGTTCTGTGTAACATCAGCCAATGGAAAAGTGCAATTATGTTGAGGAAATGTATCGTGTTCACCATTTAAATATCACGGTTTTGGTTTTGTAAGCAAAGGCAAATGAGCAGCACACATTTTAAGAGCTGTTTTCATGCTTCCACCAACTCTTTAAAGCATAAAGTGTGTGTACGAAAATGCAACAGTATTATTTTCTCTTTTACAGTACATCAAACTCTTACAAAACCATAAACCAGCAATGAAAGCTAAAAAAAAAAAAACATGCTTTTATCAAACATTTAGATATACACTTACTTCGGAACACTAACAGCAACAATCTTTTTTTTTTTTCTGTTTTCTTTTTTTGCACCACTGACACAGATACATAGAAAAGTTCTATCCACATTTCTGCTCAAAACTAGAACTTTTGAAATTACAAGAAACATTGCACGAGCCTAAGGCCAGGAATAGACTTTATGCTAGTATGTAAACGCTTGGCCGATGCTTGCAAGCGCGAACCTAAAGTTCACCCAAAAAGGAAGATTCTGTTGTTTACGCACCCTCATGTCTTTCCAAACTTTCTCTCTTCTGTAGAACATAAAAGAAGTTGGTGTGAACAACGTAGGACTCCAAGCAACATTAGACCCCATTTACCTTCATTTTATGGACAAAACCCAGATTTTTTATATTTTAAAATATCTTTTTTTGCGCTCCAGAGCGTTTGGAATGACATGAGGGTGAGTAAATCACGACCGAGTTTCATTTTTAGGTGGACTATCCCTTTAAGTTCTTGCTCTAGCAGTAATAAACCTCAGGGGGGCGCTAGAATACCTACTATTGTCTGTTGATTTAAAAACAATGGGTCTAATTTATCACTAAGCATGTGCACGCATTAATTCATCCTTGAAATCTGCGTACGATTGTATCATGACCAAATCAAGAACTTTCGTCCTAAAATTTTATGTAAATTTACAAGGAAAAAATTGGAACAACTGAAACCACATGTACGGCAAGATCACATACTGGTGGCCTTATAATCATGTTAAGATGAAATTAATCATGTTATAATCATGTTAAGATTAAATGAATCGTGTTATAATCATGTTAAGATGAATTGCCGCCACTTTTCTCCCTGTTATGGACGGCTCTGGCTAAAAGTGATAAAAGGCTGTAAAAGAAAATGTGCGAAAAATCCTTATATGCAGATAGCTTGGGTGTGTTTCATTCAAATTAGTAATTTCAGTTGAGGTTGAGAATGCACGTCGACACATAAGCAGAAATTTCTCAAGTTCTCATGTACGTACAAATGCAAAATAATCCACGCAATTATTAGTGAATAAGACCCATTGCGTTATTGAAATCAAGCTCGCGTAGCTCGAAGCATTTGCGTTCACGTACTTGCGTAGAGTGTTTCCAACCTAAAGCTTATACACTCTGATTTTGCAGTTTAAATCGTTTTTGTTCAGTAAAGTTCAGTAAAAATACATATTTTTGGATCCGCCAAACGTTAAACAGGAAAACTAAAGGTTGATGTGCAGAATCGAAAGCTGCTTTTATACTCTTTCTGCTTTCTGAATCTAAACCGGAGTGGGCTCAGCAAAAGTGCCCAGTAAAGTAGGTCCTTTTTTGTTGTCCGCTAGCGAAACTTCGGGCAGATTGTGAGACATCTCCTTTGGCTGTTCAGCTAAGTAACAGTTCCCGTTGGCGTTGTAACTTGTATCCTGTGTATTGTTGTTCATATAGTTTTGGAATTCCATCTGGCTCAGCTCTCCTGATTGGCTGAGGAAGGTCCCTTTGGATTGGACGCTTTTATCCGGCTGTGAGGCGCAACAGCCAATTACGGCCAAGTGGTTATTGGCATATGGCTGCTCGGGCTGCTGGGAGTAGTCCGTGTATTGGTCAGCGGTCACATTGTAAGGACCCTGAGACATGACCCTACTGGAGTCATTAACCCTGTCTTGATAGGACGCTGTGTCCCCTACATAGGGCTCACTAGATTGGTTGGCGGAGGCTAAAAGTGTGAGCGGAGTAGCGTTTTCCATTGGGTAGTACTCCGTGGTGGAGTTGATGAAGTAGGAGTTGCCGTTCGTTTGGTTGTCTGACGCGACCGTATTCTCAGAGTAACACATCACGGAAGGGGGCGGAGCCACTTCGCTATTGGCCAATCCCGTGTCAAACTCTTCCGTCTTGTCTTCGTCCTCATTGTCGTCTTCCTCCTCAGAGTCACTGTTCGCCAAACTCTGTGTGCTGGAGTCGGATAGACTGCACAGACTGCTGCTCTCGTCCTCGTCCTCATCTTCTTCGTCGTCTTCATCGTCTTCCTCATCTTCCTCATCCTCGTCGTCTTCTTCCTCCTCGTCTTCCAAGGTGTCGTCCATGTCGTCGCCGGCCTGCAGATGCATGATGGTGGTTTGCGGGACTGTATCCGGGATCGCGTATTCCAGGGCATGCTGGCCCGTCGCCAGGGGGCTGCAGTGACTGTTCGGGTCGCCGTGGAAACCGTTGCCGGTCGGCGTGATGGTGCCGGAATTCTGCTGCTGCTCGCGACTCTTCTCGAGTTCCAGCTTCATGATGGTGTGCAGGAAGTGAGTCCGAACTCGGATGGGGTTAAATTCGATCCTGCCGGCTGCGTTGCTGCAGCCCTCTTTTGTGCAGCCGCACGGGAATGACATACGGTCTACCTGTGGACATCCAAGAACACTTGAGCACAGGCCAGTTTTAGATGGTTTGAATTACACACAGCAGGAATGATCTAAATAAAGCTCCTCTCTCTTCTGAAGGCCTGATGCACTGCGTAAAATTTAACCAGCTGTATCAGTCGGATCTAATCAGTTCTATCAGGCATACCGCCATTAAACTTTATCTCTGGATATCTTAATCATTTTTGCTTGTTAGTCTGCCATGTTAAATTTCCTTGACAGGGTTTGCTTTACTACTAGTAGTAAATGTAAAAATATTTACATTGTAAAAATTTAAATGTCACAGTGCATTTTTTAAATTGGTCATAAAAATAATTTGAGCATGCTATTACCTAAAATAATACACATTTTTATTTAATTAATCAAAATTATTGTTTTTTTTTAGGTGAAAAGTGACCCAGGTGTATTTTTGTGAGACTAACTTGAAATATTAATTTATTCGATTATGAATTATTATATAAATAATTAACTAGACCTAGAATTCCTTTAGCAATGATACCATGGTTTGTGTGTAATGTGTGTGTTTGCTGATCATACCTGACACTTGATGCCAGCGAGGCTGCATGTGCAGGTCTCCGGGTCACAGAAGAGTCTGCAGTCACAGCCACAGTCTTCCCTGGACACCCTGATGGCCCGTAGCTCATGTTTCTCCTCCACATCGAGCTTCTTGACCCCGGATGAGCGCAGTAGAGCGCGCCGCTTCCTAGTGGTCAATGGCTGAAGGAAAAAGTATTCATCCACCTCTGTGTTATCAATGTCCAGGTCATCGTCAGAGATGTCATCCAGCATGAGAGCATTGGCCTCCTCGGACTCCACCGAGCCGTTCTTTGTCAACTGAGGACGATACAAAAGGTGAGATATTAAAGACATATGCACAGCAATATATGCATAACAAAAGTATCTGAATCATTTGCATACCCGCAGACGAATAGAGTTGAGTTTCTCCTCTTTCAAGTGGTCTCGGAGCATGTCTCTGTGGATTTTCTCCTGCTCCATGGCGAACTCTCCCAGCGTATACTGCCGCACGCAGCTGTGTCTGCTGGACATGCCCAGCGTACTGCCACCCTGACTGGGCACGCTGGTGAATCCCTGCCTCCGGCTGAAGTAATACACGGTCACCTTCTCAAAGTGCACCCTCCTCGTCCTCATCCGCTTCTCCCGCTTCAGTATCGAGGATGCTATAAAGACAATAAAGGTAAATAAAATTACAATTTGGTTATTCAATTTGAAGGACACTGATATGCATCTTTCCGGTAACAGCGCAGTATGTCTGAGTTGATTCGTAGACTAGGAAATAGGGCTGAGTGATGCATTAAATATTTACAATATATTCGATTTTATATAAAATTACTGATATTGTGAATTTCACAATGATTTATTTATATTAAATGTATGCATTTACATTACATGTACAGTGGGTACGGAAAGTATTCAGACCCGCTTAAAATTTTCACTCTTTGTTATATTGCAGCCATTTGCTAAAATCTCCTGCTCCATGGCGAACTCTCCCAGCGTATACTGCCGCACGCAGCTGTGTCTGCTGGACATGCCCAGCGTACTGCCACCCTGACTGGGCACGCTGGTGAATCCCTGCCTCCGGCTGAAGTAATACACGGTCACCTTCTCAAAGTGCACCCTCCTCGTCCTCATCCGCTTCTCCCGCTTCAGTATCGAGGATGCTATAAAGACAATAAAGGTAAATAAAATTACAATTTGGTTATTCAATTTGAAGGACACTGATATGCATCTTTCCGGTAACAGCGCAGTATGTCTGAGTTGATTCGTAGACTAGGAAATAGGGCTGAGTGATGCATTAAATATTTACAATATATTCGATTTTATATAAAATTACTGATATTGTGAATTTCACAATGATTTATTTATATTAAATGTATGCATTTACATTACATGTATATTTATGCATTTGGTTGATGCTTTTTCATCCAAAGCAACTTTTGCATTCATGGTTTACATTATCAGTTCATGCATTCCCTGGGAATTGAACCCATGACCTTGACGTTGCTAGCACCATGCTCATGTTTGAGCTACAAGAATGCATATTCAGTATATAGCAGCTTTGATTTAAACTTCCTAACTGAGATTGTTCAGAAGTTTGATTCTTTCCACAAACCTGTACTTTCAGATTTAAACTAATTTATTCAAAATCATTCTGATTTAACCGTTCATTCACATTGTCTCTGCATGGTGTTTTACTTGCTTTAATGTATTTTTGGTCAAATTAAATATTGCTTATTATTAGGTATTATATTGGTGTATAAGATTATTTTTAACTAGATTCCCTGCTGGGTTTTCCCCCCTGGTTTTTTGATTGGGAACAATGACTGTTTGTTGCCAAGAAGTCTCATATGTTCACCAAGGCTGCATTCATTTGATCAAAAATACAATCAAAAAAGTTACATTTTAAAATATTGTTACAACTAACTGTTTTCTATTTGAATATATATTTAAAAAAAATTTGTATTGCAAAGCTGAATTTTCAGCATCAGTACTCCAGTCTTCAGTGTCACATGATCCTTCAGAAATCATTCTAATATGCTGATGTGTTGCTCAATCTTCATTATTTGTAAGCTATATCACAGCTGTACTAGTAAGCCATTCGCCTCAGTGCGCCTCTAGTGGTTCCTTCAGTTCTCTGCATGCCTCCGGCTCCTATTGTTTGGCTATTTAAAGGGGGATGGTAAATATACCCTGTATAAATATCCCCAGTTTTGGCCTCCACAAGAGTGGAGTTTCCCTGATACTCTCTCCCACAGCTCCCTTCATGTCTGACACAAACAGGACAAATAAGAACCATCTGCTGCTGCCGGTCCCCCGCCCAGAACCACCAGCAGAAAAGTCCCAATTATTTTTTTTTTTTTTTTTTTTTTTTTTTTCCTGTGGCAGAAGCAAGTTTCCTTAAGTAACACACTGAATTAAATGTGAAATTTTGAATTAGAAAAATGTAAATAGTATTTTCTTGAAAAACATACTCCAATAATCTTAAATTTTATTTACAACTTTAAAAAAATTATAGTGCAGGCTACTTTTCTCTTTATTCAGGGTCTTTTCAAAAAGCCTTTAAAAGGTCTTAAATCAGAGCAGAACATCTTACATTCATAAAGTTGTGGCATTAAATTTTGCATGCAAATGTAAAGTGAAGTCTTGAAAAATTGGCAGATATTTGTTCTGGTTTTAATCTTAAACTCACTTAATTTTGATCAATTAAACAAGACTTCTTATGTCATTTTGTGTCTTATTGTATGTCATTTTAGCAATTTATAGACCATATTTACATATTGTGTTCCATTTAATATTGTCCTTAAATTTTATTTAAAAAGTCTTACATTTACCTTCATCAAACCTGCAGAAACCCTGTTATTCTTTCATTTAAATATTCAATCCGTAGTAATGTTGAAACGTCACAGCTTTCTGAATATTTCACCTAAAAGCATTTGATAAAACTGTAGTTCTCTGTCTCACTTGTCCGCTGCAGTGCGTGTGTTGATGATGAGGAGGATGCTGATGAAGAATGGCTGAAGTGTGATGCTGACGGGTTGACGCTGTCGCTGCTGTCTCCGCTCTCAGTGCTGGATATCTCCTCCTCTTCAGACTCCCTCAGTGAGGAGCAGGGCGACGCCCCCTCCACCTCTTCAAACTTCCTCTTCAGAATTCCACTCATGGCTGCACGAGACAGAGAGTGTGTTAATAGAGTGCAAGTAAAAATCCCATTCATTTTCTCCACAGACAAATAGATTTGTAACATTTCAATGACACATTATTTCAGTAATAAGTGCATTTGGATGATACATGCTTCTGGAGAAGCCACAAGTCAGTGTGAATTCAATTACATTTCTAGAAAATTGTATTTACTAATAATCCTGGAAAGAGATCAACCAATCAGAATCACTGATCAAGTTGCTGTTACCATGACATTGTAAATAACTTTACAGTTCCATAAACCATGCAACTGATAAATGACGTAATCAAGTCTCCCCAAATTCTCCTATATTTACATTTTATAATATTTTATTTATTTACTGTAAAAAAAAAAATATATATATATAT
>NW_015557128.1:750095-756331 GCF_001515605.1 Sinocyclocheilus anshuiensis | reverse complement strand
CACACAAATTTAAGTGTAATTCAAATATAAGTCAAATTTCTGACTCAATTCCATCATTTGCTGTGCTTCACAGTAGGATGATTAATCCCACATGAAAGACTTTTTGGTGTTTTCAAACACTTTTTGCTTCAAATAAAACTCTATAATGTAATTCGTCTCAGAGCTGGTTTGAGATCCTTATGGAGAAAATAAATGGGGAAAATATACTTTGAGAACCCAGCCACTGAAGAAGTGGTCAGCTGTTGTTGCTCAATATCAGGCTTATGTTCGCTGCGATCCTCAAAGCACTCAAGTAGTGATAAGCGTTAAAGCACACATCCTCCTCTCCTTTCCTGTCCTCCTCCTCGCTGCCATTGATCACCAGGCCTCACAGGACCCCAGATGGAAGCAGAGGGAAAAAAAACTACTAACTGAATTCTACCTCAACCTTACAGGAAGTCCATTTTGTCTGTGTTTGATTGAGTGTCTTCAGGAAAGAAAACAAATGGGAAACTTGAGATGAGTTTTCAGAGTTGCACTCATAAAGCGGCTATCTCAGCTTCAGGAATTTATTAATCAAAGTACAAGGACACAGCATGACTGAAAATAACATGAAATCAGACTCAAAGGCTCAATGCTGCTCAGAAAGAAATGTTCGGTAGACAGTTGTAAAAATAAGTGGAAACTTCAGAACAAAATAAAAACAAAAAAAATGTAGTTTTTCACAATGAAGTGAAGTACCCAGGAGAAAATTAAAGGTGCTGTATGTCATTTTTTTGACTGTACTAAAGCATTAGAATACCAATGCCCAATGCCAATTTTCCAGTTGGTGGAAAACACAGTGTATTGCAGCCTTGGAAGCCAGCAAACAAACTGGGTCTGAGATTGCAGATTCTACCTGACCCAAAAAGCCTCAGCATCTAACTAAAAAGCACTATGACCAGAGGAATATTAAAACGTGGAGTCGTCACCTTCCATTGACAACTGCATTTGTTCCTGTTGCGTGTCCTCAATCTGGCAACCCGTGTGAGCATCGAGTCTGAGGAGGGGCAGGAGAAACATCTCTCTGCAATATTTTGAATTTAGACTGCAGTTCACATTTCAACTACTACCTGTCAATATTACATATTGCACCTTTAAATTAAAATTAGCCTACCTGAAGGACGTTTAACGTTGCCAAGCAACATGGCACATTAACATAGACGGTGTGTCCGAAATCGCATACTTTCTGAGTAGGTACTACATTTGAATTTAAATTTACTTCACGACCGTTAAAAAAGTATGTTCTATACATTATGAATATGGGAAGTATGAATTAAATCCGGACGTAGTACATCTGCCATGTTGTTACTGTCACATGACCTATCTGAGTCAGTTGTGTCGCTTCACTTCCATTCATAAATCCTCTCCCGTGGCCTCATGGGATAGTAAAGTGTCCATCGTATGTGCACTTCAGAATCCGGGCGGAAGAAGCAGGTCATCCGGGTAATTTTCACCTACTGTTTTTCGAATACTATGAATTCGGACATACTACTTGCCTCACATACTGTTTTTCGCATATATAGTAGGGAAGTATGTGATTTTGGATGCAGCCAGAGTGTGCGTCACAGGTGTGTGTTTATAATGGCTTTGAATGCATCTTGTCCTAGCAATGCAATAAAACCACTTAGAATAAAGTAGCAACCACATAATAATTCCCTAGCAACCATTCAGGACATCCTAGTAACTAGCTTAGCAACATACAGTATTATACACACTCAAAACAATTAAGCAACTAGATAAAAAAAGTTCATTAGGACATACTTTGAAGTTGGCTTGAGAAAACCAGACCAGAAAGTTTGAAAAAGTTTGAAAAGCTAGAAGTTTGAAGGTTTTCAGTTTGAAGTAGTTTTTAGTTTAAAATAGATTGTTGATATGGTACTCAGGTTTGTTGCTAAGGTGTTGATTTGCGGTTGCTAGAGTACCCGGGTTGGTTGCTAGAGTGCTGCTATGCAGTTGCTATGGTACACTGGGTGGTAGCTAGTGTGTTGCCATGTGGTTACTAGGGTGTCCAGAGTGGTTGCAAGTGTGTTGCTACGCAGTTGTTAGGGTACCCGGGGCGGTTGCTTTGTGGTTGCTAAGGTACTTTGGGTGGTTGCTAGGGAGTTTCTATGTGGTTGCTATGGTACCCTGGTTGGTTTCTAGGGTGTTGCTATGCGGTTGCTAGGTTACCCAGGACGGTTGCTAGGGTGTTGCTATGCGATTGCTAGGTTACCCAGGACGGTTGCTAGGGAGTTTCTATGTGGTTGATAGGGTACCCAGGTTGGTTTCTAGGATGTTGCTATGCGGTTGCTAGGGTACTTGGGGTGGTTGCTAGGGAGTTTCTATGTGGTTGCTTGGGTACCCTGGTTGGTTGCTAGGGTGTTGTTATGCAGTTGCTAGGGTACTCAGGTGGTTGCTAGGTTGGTTTGGATGGTTGCTTAGAATGTTGCTATGAAGTTGCTGGTAAGTATCATCACATTGCTAGCATGTTTCAGATAAATACTATACAAGTTGAACACCTAGCAACCACATAGCAACACATTAAAAGACTCAGCATATTATCATACAAAACTAAAAACACTCAAAACAACTACGCATACGTATAGCAACAGCCTAGCAACCACAGGTAAGCAACACTTTCATTGTCTTTATAAAATGTGAAAATTTAGTTTTCTGCTCTTGCATGTAATAAAGCTGTTCCTGTTGTGTTCAGCCTGTTGGATTGGACAGATTTCACACAGATTTCCTAAACCTGCAGCAGCAGCGCATCCTGACTGTATCTTTTCCCTCCTGTCTCCTGCTTATTTCTGTAGCTAGAATTGAGCCAGCAATGAGAAGAGTGAAAAAAGACACACACAAGTGATAAAGCAATGCGCCAGAGTCTGGAGAAAGAGAGAGGAAGGCTGGCTGGCAGCCTCATTACTGAAGGAGGGAATGTGTTGTTTCACACTGCAAGTCTCACAGAGCCATTGGCTGACTACTGAAGCCCAGCAGAGCTGCTGATCAACTGCAAATTTTGGAGGAAGGGGAACAATAAAATCTGATGGGGATTACATGATGTTCCATCCTCAAATAAATAAATAAACAATAAACAAACAAATAAAAATAACAGCTACATATTATAAAAATTAGAAACACAGAAACTGAAACAATGAAACCGAAAATACAATTTTAATATTTAATAATCATATAATTACACATTTACTCGATAATCAAGATAAAAACAGAGATGCATATACACATTTAATTTGCACGTAAAGCAGTTTTTATATCAACTTTTTAATGATATAATTAGCCTATATTTATAGTTCAGTTTGTTGTTGAAATATAAACATTTAAATGGTGACGATGATGAACACGTTTTCATGACCCATTTATTCAAACATACATTAAATAATAAAGACAACTGGTTAAACATATAATGAATGTGTAATACTTTTGTGACTATTGGCCCTGTCCGCCTTCCATATTTACAAGCTGTTTTGTTGATGTCTTTCCGCCGTTGAAACACTGATTGAGCGATTACACGAGACATGAAACATTTATGTAAGTTGTTCTGTTTCTTTCACCATACCTTTTGATGTTAATACATGTTTATTTCTTGTTGTAACGTAATAAAGAGGAAGAGATGATCGATTTACATGAGGCAAATACAGCAATCTGTCACGCTAAATTAAAGAACGCCAAAACCACATTTATTGTCTGAATATCGTGATAAAATTTGAAAGCTCAGGCTTTGTTTCATATCAGAATTCAAATCAAAACGCTAAGTTTAATGAGATTATTGGATGGTAAGGCGCTACACATAATGTTTGGTGAAGTTTTGTTCACTCATCAACTGAAAATTATTTTTAAAGGGATAGTTCACACAAAAATTAAAATTAGCTAAAATCATAGGCTAATTTAAATTTTTAGGTGAACTATCCCTTTAAATATACACACTAAACTTAAAGGCTGCATTATTTTATCAGTAAAAAAACAGTAATACTGTAAAATATATGTAACTGTTCTATATTTCAACAGCCATTACCCCAGCTAACAAAAATAAGAACGTTGTGGTTATTTTCCCTTAAGTTATGAAAATGTTATTTCTAAATGTTTTCTTAATGTTCAAAACATACAGCTTTTTAAATGTTTTAAAAAGCTTTTTTTTTTTTTTTGGTAATGCAAATGTTAATTGAACATTCAATTTCATCAAACATTATGGGATTGTTGTTTTTGAATGTTCTCTGAACGTTCTAAAACAAATAGCAACATTAAAAAAATGTTAGATGAACATCCAAATAAAATGTTTCAGAAACACAATGTTTCATGAACTATGTATAATTGTTTTTGTGCTAACATTTTGAGAACATTACTTAAAATCAGATAACTAAACAAACATTCTAGTAACATTACTGGAAGAACTTTGAAAAAACCTTAAATGAGACATGCATAACCTTCATATTCATAACCTTGCCAGAACGTTCTGAGAACATTTCCTGTTAGCTGGGACTCCAGTCTTCAGTGTCAAATGATTCTTCAGAAATTATTCTAATATGTTGATTTGTTGCTCATATTATTATCTCTTATTATTATCAGTGCTGAAATTTATTATTACCAATGCTCCAGGTGTGTGTTCACGGTGTGTGTGTGTTCACTACTCACTGTTGTGTGTGTGCACTTGGATGGGTTAAATGCAGAGCACAAATTCCGAGTATGGGACACCGTACCTGGCTACACATCACGTCACTTTCACTTTCACTTTAGAAAACAGTTGTGCTGCTTAATATTTCTGTGGAAATCATGATACTTTTTACAGGATTATTTGATGAAAAACAAAACGAGAAATGGTTGATTGGATCATTTATAGCTTTAGTTAACATGATATGTGAAATATGACTAAAATACATTAATAAAATACATGGCATCAAAGGATTCTGCTGCAGAATGGAATCTCGCATGACACCGCAACGCTGTTCCAGCTCATTTTGGCCCAGCTGAACCTCTGGGCAAGACCAGCCTCGGCCCGCGGGCTGCATGGGTCTCAGCTGAGGCCTATTGTTTCTCTCTGTGTATGTGTGTGTGTGTGTGTGTGTGTGTGTGTGTGTGTGTGTGTGGTGAAAACAGCAGCTGAAGAGCTTACAAACCACAGCAGCGCTGCGGAATGTGTCTCCCTCTCCCTCCCATAAGGACAGAAGACGGCTCTGTTCTCGACAAACACACTCAAAGCACCTACTCTCAACCTTTGGAGCAACTGAATCCACAGAAAAGTGTATGCACTACAAGGCTACATACTGGCGTGTGATTCCCCATGAAGATGAATAAATTCCTTGGTTTCTGTACTCTTGGTCTCCTCGTTCCTTGCTCCGTGTTCCCGCACCGTAGCAGATCATGACAGTTCCCTTTAAGGTGGCATCCGAGTAGTTTTCTTGAAACTATTTGATTCTGATCAATATTCCAATATTCCCACCAGGGAATTTTCCCGCATTTTTCTTGCTTTCCCTGGGAATTGAACCCATGACCTTGGCGTTAACAAAAACTTAAATAAATAAACATTATCTGAAATAATGACACTAAAATATATATAAAACTTATTTTATTACAACTAGTTGTCAAGGAAACGTTTCTGACTTTCATTTACTTTAACTTGATGTAATAAAATGACTACAATTAAACCTGAAATAAAAATTAACAAAAATATATAGACATAAAAAACACACTACAAAATTACTAAATATTTAACTAAAATGAAAATGGAAAATATAAGAACAAAAACTCATGCAAAATATTAACAAAAACTATAACGGTAACACTTTACAATAAGGTTCATTAGTTAACATTAGTTAACTACTTTAGTTAACATGAACTAAGCATGAACAATACATCTACAGCATTTATTAATCTTAGCTAACGTTAATTCCAACATTTACTAATGCATTATTAAAATCAAAAGTTGTGCTTGTTAACATTAGTTAATGCTCTGTGAATTAACATGAACTAACAATGAACCACTGTATTTTCATTAACTAACATTAACAAAGATGAATAAAGTAATAAATGTATTGTTCATTGTTTGTTCATGTTAGTTAATACATTGACTAATGGATCCTTATTGTAAAGTGTTACCACTATAACAGTATCTCAGTGATACTAAAAAATGGTTCCCACACTTTAAACAAAAGGGGTCATATGATGCTGCTAAAAAGAACATTATTTTGTGTATTTGGTGTAATGAAATGTGTTTATGCGGTTTA
>NW_015557128.1:735669-750082 GCF_001515605.1 Sinocyclocheilus anshuiensis | reverse complement strand
CATGAACTAAGCATGAACAATACTTCTACAGCATTTATTCATCTTAGTTAATGATAATTTCAACATTTACTACTGCATTATTAAAATCAAACACTGTGCTTGTTAACATGAGTTAATGCACTGTGAATTAACAAACTATAACAATGAATGACTATGTTCATTAACTAACATTAACAAAGATTTATAAATACTGTAATAAATGTATTGTTCATTGTTTGTTCATGTTAGTTAATACATTGACTAATGGATCCTTATTGTAAAGTGTTACCACTATAACAGTATCTCAGTGATACTAAAAAATGGTTCCCACACTTTAAGAAAGGAAAAATTGAAATCGCATCATATGACCCCTTTAAACAAATGAATTCGCATGACTTTTTCATGACCGTTATAATTATTTATCACTGAAAAATTACTTAATGATTTTTAGTAAATTTCACAAATAATGACAAAGAAATGGCAAGTTACGAAGACCGAAATGGTATTTTCTTGTCAAACTTACTCCAATAATCAGTACTTACAACTTCTAAAAATATATTTTTAAAGTGTGGATAAGGGTTTTTAAGAAGCCAGCTAGGCTGATTTCTATATCGGGTACCAATTTTGAATTAACTGAAGATATTGATTAGTGCACAACTATAGAGAGAAATGCAAGTTGGGCAATTTGTTCAACAAAACCTTAAACCAGTGTATTGAACTTTGCTGCATAACATATTGAACACTGTTTGTGATTCAGACATGAATGATACCTGAAATTACTGTGCAGTTGAGTTTTAATTCAACTAGATTTAGCCATCTTGTCTGGTGGATGTTAAAACAGAAGAAAAAGTGGATTGCAACTGCTTTTGAGATGAATAAGAATGCTAACTGTTGTCTTTTTCCATTACCATACTATCCTAGCTTTCAAGGACTGGATGGAGAAACATTCCCTTGATCTAAGCCACAGATCTGTTTGAATCCCACAGCAGTCCGGCGAGATGCGGTAGGTTTGCAATAATTGGAAATGGCTTCTCTAGTTTTGGAGACACAATGCAAGTCAATTTTCTCGTAATCATCATAATTAGTTCCCCCTTGTTGAAAATCCATTCGCATTTTCTGTCCTCAGCGGATGCCGCGCTGCTCTGCGATACCCAAAGCGGTTGCCATGGAGACGCTAATACACTCGCACAAATAGTGAATTTCACATTTGAGAGTCATTTCGCTTTTTTTCATTTATGGGGCATCTACTGCACACACACACACACATCCAAGATTCAAAAATAAACGTTCATGCAACGGCGCATCTGTAATCAGAGGGAATTCACTGATGAAATGAGTGTGAAAAAGATTCATTTAGGAATACGATTTGGGTTGCACTTATGCTGCAAAATTTCATGACATTATTACTGTATTTTCTTACAGCAGATGCGACTTGCAACTTTAAAACGGTCGATGTTGAAGATCCCGCACTCGCGATCGAGACTTCAGCCAGAGGAGCAACTTTTCCCATTTCTTGACACAGTGAATCAGCATAACATCTCCGGCTAACCCGAGGTAACAGGAGCTGACTGCTGTACTAGAGAGAGACGGACTCTCCACACACAGCTAGTTATTTCTCCTCTACATCTCTAGCTCTCGCTCCCTCTCTCTCTCGCTTTGTCTTCTCTTAGCTGCTGTAGTTTTCCACAGCACACTTGCAGCATGTTACAAGTGAAAATCCTGCAGCAAAAGCCAGTAGAGACAAAAAAAAGCCACTCCCCGGACGAGTTCTGTACAATACGGACATACACATGTACTTCAGTGTTGTCAATGCAGCACTGACAACCTACAGCGATCGATACTTCTTGGCACCATGCTGAGCGGTATGAGGAGAGAGAGACCTATAGTGGGTTGGGCAGGATGACCACAATCTTATATCACAATATGAGAAATGTTATATCACACAAACTGCATATCACAATATAGTTATTTTTTCTTCAAATTCATCAGAAAAACATTATGTATGTATTAATGCAATCCTGGGGTAATACATTATTTAGGATAATCCTATTTAGGTATAAAAGGTTTAAATATTAATACGGTAATGTGGTAATATTTATTACATTTAAACTAAAATAAAAAAGGTTTATATATTAATACAATCATGTAGTAATACATATTTTGGCATAATTTATATTTAATATATTTAATTAATCTGTTAAATAAAGGTTTATATATTAATACAATCATGTGGCATTATCTATTTTGGAATAATCCATATTTATTATATTTAATTGATCTATATAAAATGTTTATATATTATTACAATCATGTGTTAATACCTGTTTTAGGATAATATATATATATATATATATATAAGATTTGTATATTAAAACAACTGTGATAATACACATTTTGGGATAATCTATATTTAATACATTTAATTAATTAAAAAAAAAGTTTATTTAGTAAGACAATCATGTTTAATGCCTATTTTTGGATAATCTCTATTTAATATATTTAATTAATATATAAAAAAGGTTTGTATATAAATACAATTTTAATTCTTAATCTAACAATCTTAATTTTAATTTCTATATTAAGAAAATCATGTGTTAATACCTATTTTGGAATCATCTATATTTAAATAATTTAATCTATAAAAAACTTGTATATATTAACACAGTCATGTGGAAATACCTATTTTGGGATCTATATATTTCATTTTATAAATGAAAGGTGCTTCATTTCAACATTTCAATTGATTATTTTCCCGTCTTATTTGGAACTTGATGGAAACAAACCAAAAGATTATTTAAAACAAATGACAAGTCATACTCTCTCTCTGAGATATTTTTAATAAATATAATGAAACAGACAACACACTGACTTACACCTATGATGCACATTAATTCAAGTTTTGACATTAATGCAGCCAGTTTCAAAGTTGCTTGGCAATCGTATACAGTTAACTTAACGACCCTTAACGAGTTAACGACATCTTGACTGGTTTGGGACACAAATCTACCGAGTTACAATATGAAAACCTCTACAGGTTGGCACATTCCAACTGACATTTCACCCAGCGCTACCCCTATACTGTAGGTCAAAGCAGCAAACGCTCACATGAAGTTGACCTCAGATTTCCAATCAGGCTGTGCGTGAAACATCAGAACAGAAACATAGGTCACGAGTCATGCTTTCATTTCAAAATGCACCAACCTGCGTCCGCCGCTGCTTTACTCTCCTCCCTCACGCCATTCAGAGCCAGATGAGACGTGCTGAATGAAGGCCCTCCATTGCACTGGGACTCGAGAGGAGACCGGGGCGAGAGAGGTAAACTGCACGCTCCCGGTCTCCACTGCTGTTAGCATACACTCCGGTCTAAAACAGACCGAAGACTCGCTCTCATTCGCTCGAGCCACACAAAGACTCATTAGCTGCAGCTGGCGGAGGGCTGGAGATTGTGCACAGCGACGCCTGCCTGAGAGATCACATGGGTGGGAGAGAGAGAGAGCTGTGCCTGTGTTCCTGCTGTCTGCAGATATTTTTACCATCATGAGAGAGAGAGCGAGAGGGAAAACAGACAGCGGAGAGACAGTCGATAGCAGGCACAGCACCATAATCTGTAGAGGTGAATGAGGGCAACCAGAAATGAGCCGAAAACACTCATATAAACAGTCAAACACACACACACTTGTGCTCAATGGGATTTGTGCTAATGAACTTGTGCTGCACTTGTGCTTCATAAATACTTTCAAGGCGGGTGAAGTGACTCACAGGCAGTCTCGCATTCAAACACTTTAAACATTAGGATGCTGTAATCTCAGAAATAAAGGTACAAAAGCTGTCACTGGGGTGGTACCTTTTCAAAAGGTACACTTTTGTTCCTATTAGGTTCTAATATGTACACTTTAAGTACTAATATGTAGCTTTAAGGTACCAAAATTGACCCTTTAGGTACAAACATGTACCTTTTGAAAAGGTACCGCCCCAATGACAGCTTTTGTACCTTCATTTCTGAGAGTGTACAGTGTTGTGGTAGAAATGCATCAGCTAGTATTTACTGTACTATACTGTATATAATAAATTTTTTTTAAAGAAGTCACCTCTGCTCACCAAGGCTGCATTTATTTAATTAAAAATACAGTAAAAACTGTAATATTGTGGACTATTATTACAATTTAAAATAACGGTTTTCTATTTGAATATTTCTATTTCTTGAAAACAGTTTTCTTCAGGGATCTTTGACGAGTGGAAAGTACAGAATTTAGCTAAAATATAAATCTTTTGTAACATTATAAATGTCTTTACTGTGACTTTTGATCAATTTAATGCATCCTTGCTGAATAAAAGTATGAATTTCTTTAAAAAAAAAAACATTTTTGTACATTTCTGTGATTATCAGAGGGCAGGACTGCTTTATTATATTTACATGTAATGGTGAACACAAAAGTGTAACATTTTGTGTCTCAAACAAATCAATATGAGAAAAACTTTGATAAGCAAAATACTAGTTATTGATGGCTGCCAAGCAACAATGTTTCACTGCATCAATACAGAATTTGACTGATGTCACTGGACAGCTTTGAATTTGGCTCATCCAATCAGACTTTAGAATAGGAACAATCAATTTGAATAATCAAATGAGTTTTATTTGTGAAGTATTTGATTCACTGGATGATCCTCAAACAGGTATTACCAGATGAATAATTAATATACAAACTATTTTCCATTGCATTTCTGGAAAAAAAAAAAACATCTATAATGTAAGATATGTTGTTAGCTATACTGTCATATAGAATTTGCTCATTAAATAAAAAAAAATATATATACAAACGAGTGTTCAGAATAATAAAAAAACAATGCTGGAGAGTAATACATACAGTATATTTATATTTAGGTTTGGTACTTCTAATATTCATGGAATGAATTTGCTGGTGATTTAAAATTATGCAGAGATAATTAAAATTATTGAGTATATCAAGATGTTTTTTTAATCAGCTTATTTTGTGATCCTAATTTTGTGATCCTTCTTGTCTCATGCCTTTCAAAAATGAATTTTAATGGCTTCTTTCATTTAAACTTCAGTAAAAAAAAGAATTTTAGAGTTGTTTGATTAATTTCTCTGAATTAGTTCAATTAATTGATTCAAAACTTTGTTCAGTGATTCATTTGTGCCATCACAGAATGTTCACGGACATCTATTTGTTGTGGCATTTTTCATATATTAAAATATTTAGTAAGAATATATGCATACACATTTGCTGTTTATGACTATTGTTATATTGGTGCATTTAAACTTGTGGTCTTTTAGTGCAAAAAAAATCTATATATATATATATATTTATATATATAACTATTTTTTTGCTGTGTTTTACGTCTTGCTTTAACAATTTTGAATTTATTTGTGAACAATAGCATTTTGATTGAAATGGTTCTTCTGAATGAATAATTTCCATGGATATACATAAATATCTACAAAACAGGCCACAGAATATTGCGATATAATACACCCAGCCCTCCCCATGATCAGTAAATAAAGCAGGAATTTGGGTTAAGAGTGTGTTTAAATTAGTCTCGAAAGCTCCTGGGAGTAGAGCTGTGGAGCTATCATTAATGTTAGCATTACAGTTCTTGCTTCAGGAAACCTTCCACTCGAGGGCACACAAATGGTACAGAGAAACACAATCAGAGAGTGTGGTCATCCAGCTATTAGAGCCCGAATAAATGCTTTGATTACTGCTTGTAGTGTTGTGACAGCCACTGCAGAGAAAGACAAGCGGGACGACTCGTCCTCTGCTCACCGAGGCATTCGGACCTCCTGTAATTAAGCTAAATCTCACTTATTAGACTCTCTCAAATAATAAGTAAAGTCTAGCAATTAAAAATGTGTCAAACAGTCAACCTCTCTGCAACAGAAAGCATAATTCCTGCTGTAATTATTAATTTTAAGCCTATCTAATGCCTGGTAATTGTACTGTATTTTCACTTGCTTAAAACAAGGATAGGCGTATTATGATGTGAGAAGCCTCAAAATCGACAAATCCTTCATTAAAAACACCAATCGCTCATTTTAAAGGGCTTAATCCCACCTATAACAGATTTCATAGTGTGTTTAAACTCTTCAGGAGGAAAACGCTTGTATGTGTGTTTTGGATATAATAAAGGTTTAAATCAGAGCTCTGACCGTTTCTGGCCGCAGATGGATTTATCCTGGACCAGGTTTTCTTTTGGAAAACGTCTTGAGAGACAGCATAGAGCCTCTATGTTACCATCTGATTTGTGGAAAACTAAACATTAAAAGCCTTTGTGACATTGAGAATTTTGCAGTATTACAGTAGCACACTATTGCTTCCTGCTTATCCACTGAAAATGATCGAATACATAATTTCCTTCAATATAAAATGTTTATCCCGACTCGAATCTATGGCCTCGCGGGTCTGTGACCCATTGGAGAGCAGAACAGACAGTCATGAATGGCTCAGTGCTTGATTTCACCAGAAAAATCTAATTATTCCCTCTCGTTTCCTCTCCATCTTGGAATGCTGCCTATTGTATAACAGTAATTTCTAATTTGCATTCCCTCTCTTTCTTATGGGGTATCGTACCAGGAGCTCCATTACGTAAAGATGCAAAACATATGACAGGCGGTCGACACACACACACACACACACACACACACACACACACACTGAGGCTCTGTTCCAAAACTTAGTGAGCTGTCTACGTGGGTAGCATTTTAAGTGCTCACAGCGGGAATGCTGTTCCGAAATGCATGATTATGTTGCCTTTTAAGATGCCTTCATAAGCATGTATTCTTCGTGCAGACGTCAATTTCATAATGCATTTCACTGTGCACATTCAGGATGGTATACGAGGTGAAAAAAGTGTGTGTGTGTGTGTGTGTGTATATATACAGGTGCATCTCAATAAATACTATAATAAAATTTGTGATTTTTTTAGAATTACATATATTTAAAAAAAAAATGTATGCATATAAGAATGCTTTTAAGTTTATCATCCATTGAAATCTGTTGAAAGTCCTACAATTATGCTATTTTTTGAAACTCTTCCTTTAAGAGTCAACCCTTGTGTTTTTTTTATTTTAATTAGAATTGTATCTCTTTTTATTTATTTGTACTTAATATTTCTTCTTGCTTCTTTCTATAACAATACCAAATAAAAACTTAAGACCTGTTTTGTACTGTTTGAATGAAAAAATCCTTAAAATGTAAAATAAATTACAAATATTAATAACAATGATACAATATTATAAAATAAAAATAAAAAATATAATAAATAAAAATAATGCAATACTGTAAATATTGTTTAATTCCTACAACAACAAAAAAAATTGGCAACGTCTGATTTTGAATTTGTCATCAGGCATCAGAAACATTAATTATCATATCATAAAATAGCAAAATCTTGTGCACTGTGTATAAGTATTGTAATTTGATGCTGCTGCTCATGTAGAACATCCTGAATCAGCCATGAGGTTCCATGATGGTTTGGATGCACCCTTAGAAAGCAGCTGATTATATAGGCAGCTCACTGGGTTTTGTAACAGGCCATGACTGCATTGCTCGAACTCTCATATTTATGTCCTATTTTGTGATTTTGTGCATATGAGAAATATAGAGAATATAAACATATCGCACTTTGTTTGCATTGACATTCGCTGGCTATATTTAGGCCAAATGCAAATGAGGAGTCTGGTTCCAAATCAAATCATTGGCTGTGACAGCGGCATGAAAAATGGAAGGCCGGAGCCAAAAAAAGTCATTATTTCTGCTGCCTGAGGAATTTAAAAGCGCTTTGTAATAACTGGATGGCTTTTAACATGCTATTTTCTGGTGGTAGTATTGCTGATAAACTTTCAAGGAAGAACAATAAGCTAAGTCTTGACTGACAGAATGAGAAAAAAACCATGTCATTCTCAAACAACTATTCATTCAGAGCCTAAAGCGATGACTCAGCTGCAGTGATTAAAGTTTACAAGCGCTTTATAGATAATGTCGTTTCTTGGCTTCGTTTGAACTCGAAGAACAAAACCAGAAGTCTGTCACTGAGAGGCCTGTGGATGGTGCTCAAAACAACTCGTATCTTCACACAATGACCGTCAGAAAGGAACACGTTTCTGCCTTGAGCATGTCGAGGATGTAACCTTTGAGTTTTCTCTTCAGTGCAGGGCTTTTGAGTCTCTACACCCTCATCCTGTAGTCTGGGTGTCCCTGCTGAATGTTTTATAGGATGTTAGTAGTTCTGTGGTCTGTAATTAGCACCATACTAACCTCTGCCTGCCCTCAGGCCTGGGAAATCAGCACACTGAGTCATACAGTTCAGTCCAGTATGCCTTTTCCCCCAGCCCTCCAGATAACGACCACTAACTAATTGCTGGAAGACGATCTTGTGTGAGTCCCACCCATAATCGAAGCCAAAGGGTGTGTGAATTCAACAGACGTTAATACTGTACTATGTACATATGAAATTGGATCCTTGTTAAAATTTAAAAAGTCAAAATGACTTTCTTAACATGTTGATGGTCTTTTTGTGGGCGATACATTTGTGCATGTTGACAAAGAAAAAATGTTTGTCTTTATAATCATTTATCAAAATATAATAACATGTCCCGCCCCAGAAATGACATTACAAATCCCACTTTTTCACCCAACACTTCCAAACATATACAGTACAGAAACCAGATTTTATGATCCAATGGATAAAATCATTTTGTTCTCATTGAATGTCCTGTTTCACTAGGAAATATGTCACGTTATAGAAGAAAATGAGCATTTCATGATGACTGTAAAGCATTGGTTCTCAACCAGGTGGCCTCAAGATGATTTAAAATAAGACAAAATATTAAATTAAATTAGTCAAAACAACTAAAAATCAAGATACTTCTTATTTCTTTCATTGAAGAACCAGATATATTATAATATTTTTAAACTATATTCAAATATATTCATATATATTTGAATATTTCTTTATGGACAAAAAATAAATTCATTGTGTTTCAAGTTGTAAATATGTCAATATTGCAATTAAAATAATTAAAATAAAAATAACATGTTAAAATAAGACAAAATATTAAATTAAATTAGTCAAAACAACTAAAAATCAAGATACTTCTTATTTCTTTCATTGAAGAACCAGATATATTATAATATTTTTAAACTATATTCAAATATATTCATATATATTTGAATATTTCTTTATGGACAACAAATAAATTCATTGTGTTTCAAGTTGTAAATATGTCAATATTGCAATTCAAATAATTAAAATAAAAATAACATGTATATATGTATGTATATAACAGAAAAAAATGACAATTAAAATAATTTAATATTCAATAGAAAAATAAATTGTCAAAACCTTTAGTGTTCATTTAAATTCTTATAGACATGTAACAATATCATGTTTTGTGACATAATGTCATTGACATCAAACATGATGTGACACATCTTACGTCTGATATTTCTAATATTTAACTATTTTTATGGTGTTTTTTGGAGCTTAACAGACATGGTCACTATGAATTGCATGGAAAAAAGCTGCATAAATGTTCTTCACCTTATGTGCTCCACTGAAAAAAAAACAACAACATCAAATGGGTTTGGAACGACATGAGGGTGAGTAAATAATGAAAGAACATTAATTTTTATCTGAACTATTCCTTTAATGTTTACTCTAACAACCTGCATTTGCTCTTTTATGTTGCAGTAATTTGGAGTTTTGCTGCTAGACATTGAGGGGTCTTTGGTCCATAGAAGCAGGGGTCAGATCAGTGCGTGACAGGCGAGTCTCTCTTTCTCTGTCTCGTACTGCAGCCTGCCGAGAGGGAAAGCCAAGGCAACCGCAAAGTACAGTGAACACGCAGTCTCACTGGAGCCAGAGAGAGAGAGAGACAGAGACAGAAAGAGCATGCAAGAGCTCAGACAGGGAGGGAATTACAGAGGGGGAGGGAGGAAGAGCCGGAGAATGAACACAAAGACTCTGTTCCAAAACATAGTCAGCAGCCTACATAGGTAGGTGGCACTTTGAAGCATACAGATACGCTTTAGACGGCATGATTATGCAGCCTTCTAAGATGCCTCATTTTTGATATAGACCAACACTGCATCACTTGCACTGCAAAAAAATCCTATTCTTCTTCTTCGTCTTCTTTTGCACTAAAAATGATCCAAAAAAAGATACTTTACAGGGGAAAAAACACACTTTAGAAGCAAAACTGCAGAAGATTTGTTTTCATAGATCATATCTTTAATATGAGTATGCATGCACTGCTGATTTTTCTCATGTTTTTAACTTATTTATATGCAAAACAGTGACAAAATATTTTTATTAAATACATATTAAGAAACATCCTTAAAGGGATGGTTCACCCGAAAATGAAAATTCTGTCATTTATTCACCCTCAATGTATTCCAAACTTGTATGAGTTTCTTACTTATGCTGAGCACAAAAGAAGATATTTTGAACAATGTAGGTAACCAAACAGTTGACGGTAGCCATTGACTTCCATAGTATTTTTTTTCCCCTCCATGCTATGGAAGTCAATGGCTACCGTCAGCTGTTTGGAGTAATAAATGACAGAATTTTCATTTTTGGGGGAACTACCACTTTTAGTTGCTTCTAAAGTAAATGCATTGTATTTAAAGAATGTTAAAGCATATTTAATTGGAAAACAAGTCCATATGAAATTCTCAAGGCAATAATGCATTGCTACAACTGTCCATCCAAGATGGTGGATGAAGTGTTAGAAATGATAAATATACTTATTAAAAATGAACTATTATACTCAATATTATGTATTTTTAGGCTTATTAGAGAATCATGTTAGCTTAGTCAAATCAATCTAAATGTATTTGTATAGCACTTTTTGCAATACACATTGTTTCAAAGCAGCTTAACAGAAAATCATGATCTTAATGTTTATAATATCTTAATATCTTCATGCCTTATAGTCACATTTAGCAGATTAGAGCTGGATGAAAATATAGTTACATTTTGCAAAGATGCAATTGAGGGTGGAAGAGAGCGCTTTACATTCACTTCCCCCACAATACCTGCCGGTACAGAGACTTGAACCTGCAACCTTTGGGTTACAAGTCTGACTCTCTAACCATTAGGTCACAACCCTCAACAAGCAGTTGAGATTTGTATAGTACTGTATATCACTCCACACCAGTATACTGTCCTTAAGCAGACGAAGTTGGACATACATATTTCCTTAAGGGTCTTCAGTTATGATGCTCCCTTAGAAGGCATCTTCCTATGTAGGTAGTAGACAGAAAGGTTTTGGAACAGAACTATAGAGTGAATGATATCCGGCCACTCTGAGTCTGCTCAATATGGACAGTCTCTTCCATGAGTGTCAGTGTTTTTACTAACGTACAACATAGCGCAAACATTTCGGATTTCCAGATGGCCGTGAAGGGTTTTCTGAACAGTTATGTGTCAGTAAACAAGCTGTTCGTGAGACTGTGACCAATTGAGATCTACTAGAAAAGGCTGGTATACCATCTATCCAGAGGCAGTGCTATTTTAGTATTATTTATATACTAGTATAGTATTTATTAATATTTTGAATTATTTTCATTTTATTTTTTTAGTAACATTATGTGCTTTTGTAATTTGTAGTTATTTTTTATTTATTTCTATTTAGCTTTAAATTAGATTTATTTCAGTTTTAGTTTCAGTAATTTTAGTACTTATTTTCTTTAGTTAGTAATCAGTGCAACATTTTTCATTTAAGTTTTTCTTCTAATACTCATATTTTATTTTATTTCCACTTTTTTCAGTTAACAAATATTATTTTTTAAGGTGTGTTTTTTTTAATGTCGCAATATGGTATATCGTTTAATTTTTTGTCAAGTGACATTAATTTGCACATGCAGCATAACCAAGTGAAATATATATATACAGTATATACACACACACACATATTTAGATAAATCCTGCAGTTCGTACAACTCCATAATATACATTTAGGATGTTTTCTAGTTAGTATCACAGTTTATGTATTGACATCCTCACTATTTTTGTGCCTACATACTGCTCATTTTGTTAGTTACTAGTGTTTACCTTTTATTAAAAGTGTATCTTGTTTGTTAGTTTAACTGTAAATTATGAGGAGAGCTAGTAGCTTCCCCAAAACACAGCAAAGGTTGTGTTTAACCTTATAAATCATGTGTCAAGCCGAGCCATAAAGAGCAACCTTGAGAGCGCCAGGCCTCATCTGCAGGAACTGTAGCCTGGAATAATTATATATCTGAGGGTGATGTCATTCTGCCGATGTGTGCGGCCGCCCGGCTGTGTGTCTGAGTAAACATAAACGCAGCCTTGATATATTCCATACTCCACATCAATGTTAGGAAGAGTCAGAGGCCTCCGAATAACAGCATGAAAATGCCAAAAGAAGAAGAATATGTTTGTAAAAGGTCACGGGCAGCATTCATAAAGCAGACCTACTCGAGGCATGCAAATTATACAGTGATGTTTACTGCGGTACCCCTGAGGGACCCTTGTTGTCCATGCAAAGAGATCCATAAAGAGGACTAATTAAATTTTCAATCTGTTTAGAGACTGTAATTTGCTATAAACACTGAATAAACATAAATTAGAATAATTAGACACTTTGTATAAAATGCAAATTGCTTGTCCAGACTAAACATGGAAGCCTGATCATAAAACCAATAATATGTATAGGTCATATTTCATCTTAAAAAACAAATGAATACTGTATATGTATAATATTTCATTTGGATTATATAGTAATTTTTAATCTGTAAGGTTTTTTAATATTTTTGAAAGAAGTCTTGTATGCTCACCAAGGCTGCAAATATACAGTAAAACAGTAATATTGTGAAATATTATTTCAAAATTAAAATAATGGTTTTCTATTTTAAAACACTTTAAAATGTAACTATGATCATTTTTTCAGGATTCTTTCATGAACAGAAAGTTCAAAAGAACAGAATCTATTTGAAATTGAATTTCTTGACATTGTAAATGTATTCAATGTAAGTTTTAAAAGTAGTATAATATAAATATAAAGTATTAATTTCTTTCTTTCTTAAGAAAATGAAAAACCCTGTTTGTAAGACATTTGCATTGCGATATTATTTTTAGGACAATCAGCACAGTTTACCATAAAATACTCATTATCAAAATCCATGAATTTCTCTATATACATACATACATACATACATACATACATACATACATAAATAAATAAACAAAACAACATTGTCATTGTAAATGTATTCAATGTAAGTTTTAAAAGTAGTATAATATAAATATAAAGTATTAATTTCTTTCTTTCTTAAGAAAATGAAAAACCCTGTTTGTAAGACATTTGCATTGCGATATTATTTTTAGGACAATCAGCACAGTTTACCATAAAATACTCATTATCAAAATCCATGAATTTCTCTATATACATACATACATACATACATACATAAATAAATAAACAAAACAACATTGTGTATTCAGTCTGTAAAATTTGCTAAATAAAATCTAGTATTTGTTGTACTACCTTTAATTTATGCTGACTTAACCGAACATTAGGCTTGCTGCGATAGACAGTGCTGAAGGTTAAGCCGCAACACCGGTTATGTCACTTGCCCACCGCGGCACGGACCCCCACCATCGTTTTTGATTTTTTATAGTAATAAAAATCATTTAGTTCAGTAAAAGAACAGACACTAAAATAAAAAACTGAACGCGGCTGCACAATGCAGCGTGCCGAACGACAGTCGCATCACAGATCAGATTTCATTTATTCAGTCGAGCTGACTGACAAGAAGAGTGAGGTGAGGTGAGACAGACAAGACGATGGCGGATGATTTAGTTTCGAAATGAGATGCAAAAGCGCCTGTTTGGCAATATTTTGGATTTTGAAAAGCCTGTAGACTTTTGTCGTTTATCTAAGGTGATTTTGGAAGTTTTTTTAAACATTTGTTTCTTCTTTAATTGGTTCCACATTTGCACGTTTGCTGATTTTTACTTTATTTAAACTTTGTGTCATTTATTTATTTATTTTTACATCAAGGTATGCCATGCCTCCAAGCTTTCTTACTCATTTTGCTAATAAACTTTCTACGTTTCTTATTTATTTGGTTATATATTATACATGTTTACTTATTTTCAGTTTTGTATAGGCTACCTATTTAAACTTTATGTAAGTTATTTGTTATTTTATATTAGGCATAGCCTGCCCTATAGCATGGTGTATTTTTATTTGTTTTGTTAATAAAAGTTCTATGTGTTATATATAGGCTAAAGTGAGTTTGACGTTGTATTTTGTTGTTGCATTCAAGCAATTGACGCCGAACTGCCGCTAATTCAAAAGTGAAAGTAAAATGCGCACGGCGCTTTTATGCTATTTAAAAGCGAAGAAAAGCGAAGGAAAAGAGGGAAAATTCAAACGAACTAAAAA
>NW_015557128.1:730535-735546 GCF_001515605.1 Sinocyclocheilus anshuiensis | reverse complement strand
CCCCCGCCCCCACGGTGATACCGGTATTATCGGTGTTGTCACACGTCGATTAACCGGTGGGAAAATTTCCTCGCCATCACAACCCTACCGAACATGATTTAATGTATTTATTTTTGTTTGTTTGTCACAATGTAAAAAATAGACTAATATTTCAGTAGGCTACTTTATATTAATGCACAACATTTATAATATAAATATTTAAATGTATAATAAAAATATTAATTTATAATATAAATTTATAATAAGCAATTTTTCCTTTAGATTTTGCAACAGGTAGCCATGGCATGAATCATATGCTGTGACTGGCATTTATTAACATTCGTTCAAACATGACACACTCTCTTGTAGTAAGGTGAGGGGTTGTATTGACACACATTAGTTCCATTAGAAAAAGATTTGTTGTAAGCTTGCTTCAGAGCTGCTTGAGAACAAACCTAACATATGCCATTATGGCATATTAAATTTGCAAGATAATTAAAATGATACACAAAACACAACCGATACGCAATATAATGGCACATAAACTACACTCTTGTGATAATTACAGCACTGAATATTGCTCTATTATGTCTTTAGATCCATTTGCACTGAAGAATCAGTGATTCAGAGACCTACAAAAGGTGCAATTCCAATAAACATACACAGATAGCTAATAAATCTTTACTATTGTGTGAAAATCATTTCGTTTGAGCAGCTCTCGTTAAAAGATGGTTTACTAAGTAAACTGTAAAAACTGAGTATATGTCAGTGCAAGACTTGAGAGTTTTTTTCCTTTTTTTTTTGGAGAACAACAAGCAAGAAAGCAGAACACAATTAAAAACAAAGAAGCCCATTTAAATAGTCGCTCTTCTACGTTGGGTGCTTTATGGAAATGAGGCTTCATTCCCGCTTTGTACATTTGTTAACTTGCTGTTGCCTGAGGCTGTAGACATCCACACACACACACACACACACACACACACACACACACACACACACACACACACACACACACACACACACACACACACACACACACACACACACACACACACACACACACACACACACACACACACACACACACACACACACACACACACACACACTCTCTCTCTCACACACACACACACACACACACACACACACACACATGAAAGAAGGAAAACATATCTGGCTGCTATTCAGTACCCCGCACACGGAGCCGACTGCTGCAGCTCGCATTGATCTTCTCCAGAACAACAGTGTAAAAAACACACTGTTCTTCCATCAGTCGCTGTGTGCAAACCGAAGCTGTGAACTCAAATGACTGGCATATGGAACCTGATCCAGGATCTGTGCTTGAATGCATTGCTTTCTATATCAAACTCCGGCTATAAGCCAGTATTCTCATTTTAAAGGTATAGTTCACCCAAAAATGAAAATTCGCTGAAAAATTTACTCCTCCTCAGATGTAGATGAGTTTATTTCTTCATCAGAACAGATTGGAGAAATGTAGCATTGCATCACTTGCTCACCAGTGGATCTTCTGCAGTGAATGGGTGCCGTCAGAATGAGAGTCCAAACAGCTGATAAAAACATCACAATAATCCACAAGTAATCCACACCACTCCAGTCCATCAATTAACATTTTGTGAAGCGAAAAACTGCTTGTTTGTAAAAAACAAACTCATCATTAAGACATTTTAACTTAAAACCATCACTTCTGGCCAAATACGAATCCATAATGACGCTTCCTCCAGTGAAGTCCTTCCCCTGTTGTCTCTCACATCAAAATCCACCAACATATTTGTTTAGATCTGTTTTGAACTGTTTTCACTTGTAAACGGTGCTTGATCTGCGCAGATTTCTCTCCTGATTCAGACTAGATGACTTTTTCAATGGAGAAAGTAATATTATGGATAGAGGACTCTTATTTCATTTGATTTCATTTGATAGGAGTAATATGTTGGCATTTGCGGACTCCCGTTAGAAATCTGGCTGCAGCGTTTTGCACCATTTGAAGCCTTGTAATAGAGGACTGGGAAATTCCAGCATATAAAGAATTACAGTAGTCCAATCGAGATAAAACGAAAGCATGTGTGACTCCTTCAAGATCTTTGGGGGACAGAAACAGCTTTACTCTAGACAGAAGTTTCAGATGAAAAAAGCCTGACTTAACTACTGTGTTTATGGGTGTTATTTTGTTGTTTTTATTTTGTTGTATTTTGTGTTATTTGGGTGAAATATTCCTTTAAGCATGTTGTTTGCTGTTATTATTATTATTATGTGGCATTGTCATTGTAGACAGAATTTGATTGGACCAAAACCTGCATATAGCACTGAGTGCAAGATGTTCACATCAATATTTTTAGTCCATTTACCTGGAAGAAAAAGAGTGTACATTTTAAATGTGTATTTTTCCAAGATAATAATTGTGTTTTGTCACTCTTTAGGAAAACTCTTGCATACAGATGACTTCAAGCTATAACAGACATGGACTGCAAGCCACAAATTTCATGACATCAATAAGAGATAACTGGATTTTAGATTGTGAGGTAAGATCTGGATTTGTTTTTTAGAAATCGGATGGTTTAAATATATTACAAACGATCCATTTCAGACATTTAGATCAGGCTGAACATTCCAGAATTATGCTGCAATAAGTGTGCATTGATTCTTTACTTTGGGCTTCAATAGTTCTGTTGCATAAATAATGCATTTGCATACAGTAATGAGATCTGCAAATGTCTCAGTGTATTCATAATTGTAAAGCAATTAACTGTACTGACTTTAAATATCCACCCTGTCATGGACAAATAAACTTGTATATAAATTTTGCAGTAATCAAGAATGTATACTCTTATTTCATATCATAGTAGTGACAACTTATAACTTTAAAATGTATGTTATTTATTCATGAAATATATGTGTGTTTCTTAAAAATCTAACTTACGATAAATGTGCAGACAATTACCATAACTTTCAGTCAAAGCTCTTGTTTTTGAAGGACACACTTAACCCACCTTCAATTAATTAACAAAACAAAAATATTCTTCATTATTATTTAAAATATGAAATTGATCTTATTTATTATTGATATTATATTGATATATGAAAAATATATCACTATTTAAAAAATGAAATTTAAAAATGTATTTAAAATTAATTTGTTAATTTATATAAGCTATAAATAAAAGCTATTGATCATGAGATTTTAAGAGATTTCTTTAAAAATTGTTAATATAAAGATATATTTCTTAAAGCTATAGAAATTTTTCTTAAAATATATACAATTAAAATATATGAATATTTATTATGTAAGGATTTATTTTTTTGATACTGACACCATTTTTTTTATATATATCCCTTACTCATACTAACTGTGTTTTCTTTCAAGACTCTGCTGGGAAGTGAAATGCATGAAGCACTGAGATCTGAAAGATGATGGGAGTCCAGTACTTACAAAAGGTTGAGATCCACCGGTCTAGACAGGCCAAATTCAATAAGCGCAATTTCCACACGCTGAAAATGGCAGAAGAGCGAATGGAAGGAACTGATTGGAAATGTACACAAACTCGAGGCATGTCTGATTTCCACACTCAGGCTGTAATTCGATCTTAGAGAGATGCAGAGAGGGAGTTTGAACTTTGCAGCTCCGCTGATCTGCTCTGCTCAAGAGCTCATTCCAATCACGCACGTCTGTGGCATAATCAGGTACTTTCACCCTCATGTCAATCACAATGCACACCTGAATTATTCATAAAACTATATTTTATTTATGTATGTATTTCCCCCATGCCAACGAAAAAGTTGGAGGAGCCGAGCTCTCTGACAGACAGCGATGCACAGCAGCTCGCAAAGCAAGCGAGGCTTTCATCTTTAATACAAGTGCTGGGAGACTGAGGGTGTCGGGGGTCTACGCAAGCCTCAAACGCACACACACACACACACACACACACACACACACTTCTGGTATTTTCATATGTAAAGCTCTTCAGTGTGATGTCTGGGAGGATCTTTGAAGCAGCTCTTGTTTATGTTTCTGGCACAAAAGAAATTGTTTCATTCATAATGTAAACAATTTGTTACGTCTCCCTTTAAAAGAAAATCTTACCCTAGAAAGGTGTAGGGCTATTAAAACTTTTTAATGCCACTAAAACCAAAATTAGATTCTTTAAAGATTTTTTTTGCTACAATTTTTTTTTAATAATTTAAAAATGTGTATGATTTCTGTTTTATCACGCGATAGAAAGTCTAAGGCCTTCTTAAGCCGTACGGCTGACTTATCTAATCTGCGGCCTGTTATGCATCAAACTAATATTGCTGTTGAGACAAAATGCAATGCCATCAAGTTAGCATTTTTAAACATTCGCTCACTAAAAAATAAATCATTTCTAATCAATGACTTAATAACCACAAACAACCTGGATTTTATGTTTCTAAACGAAACATGGCTAGAAGACAGCTGCAGTGCAACGGTCCTCAATGAAACAGCCCCTCCTAACTTTACTTTCATGAGTGTTTGTAGGACTTTTAGGAGAGGTGGAGGTGTAGCTGCTCTATTTAAAGATGTCTATCAATGCAAGCAAGTGTCATTTGGTCAGTACTTGTCTTTTGAATATCTAGGGATTGTGTTGAAAGGTGCTCCACGCATTCTGTTTATCATTATTTACAGGCCTCCAAAATACTCTCCAGCCAGAGTTCACAGAAATGCTATCAATGATTTCCTCAGAGTTTGACTGTTTTGCTATTGCAGGGGATTTTAATATTCACATAGATAATGCAGAAAACAAAACTACAAAATAGATTATAACTGTTTTAAATACTTTTTACCTGATTCAGCATGTGCATGAACCCACACACAATCGTGGACATACTCTAGATTTAATCATCAGTAGAGGTTGTTAAGTTTCATCCATTGTTATTAAGGACGTAGCACTATCTGATCACTTCTGTATTTTCTTTGATATATTGATCTCTGTTACCACTGAATCTAGATCTGTCTCTGTCAGAAAGAGATGCATTAACGAAAACACTAGTGTGCTATTTA
>NW_015557128.1:724999-730462 GCF_001515605.1 Sinocyclocheilus anshuiensis | reverse complement strand
GTTCTCATTTTTCCCCAATAGCAAAAGAAAAATTCCACGAAAGTGTTTCTATGACTTTCCAAGAGAGGAAAAAACATAGAGAGATTTATTGTGTTGGTCAAAAGAGCATCATCACAGTCTGTGAAAAGTGTCTATACTTGATGCACAAGATTAAAAAAAAATCCATCTGTAAGATAATAACTCCCTTATCATAAGTGTATCACATATGTTATACCACACAGCACACAATTACTATTCAGCATCTGTCATGTAAGAGCTCTAACGGAGGCTTCCATCACTGATTGGCAGCTACTTCACAGACCGAGTGCGTGCGGTCTAATATTAGACTGGTGTCTGTGTGGGTTGAGACAGTGAGTGTGTCACCCAAAGATGACTAAACCATCATTCATGCCAGAGAAACGCAGTCGAACTGAACAACCCGAGCAGTCAGAGTTTTCCAGACAGCTGATAATCAACGAGCCCGCTTCATTGTTTACCACAAAAAAAGTGCTCAGAGGAAGATTTACTCATGAGGGTGCTGCTCAGTATTAATTAGAAGTGAAACTGCAGCAGTTTCTTATCTGGGATATTAGGCAGATGCGCAGTTGCCGCGGCGCCCTCCGTGTGAACAGAGATCTGGCGTTTAGAGTGATGAGCGTCTAATGACGTTCCCTTTCTAGTGGCGGCTGAGTTTGCTGCCTGCAACCCGATTCTGTCAAACATCACAACCATTTCAAGGCATTACCTCACTGGATGATCCCGCGAGAGACGAGCACCGTGTTTCTTTGCATTCCAGAAGTTTAATTGTGCATTTTGTTTTGCAGTCTAGCTGTTCTTTATTTATTTATTCACTCACTGACTTGTGGGAACTTAAAACTTCCTGGCAATATTTGTGTTAAATGTGAATTGAAGTAGGGATGCAGAATTACATTTCTAATTGGAAATTTAAAAATGCTTTTTTAATTAGGAAATTAATTCCTGCTTTATTTATAACTAAACAGAAAAGCGATAGATAGATAGATAGATAGATAGACAGACAGACAGATATATACATATACATATACATATATAAACATGAACACTTGTGTCATTTCATGTTTGGGAAAACATGTCAATGCATTGATATAAAAATATGATGCCTTTGAAAGTAACATTAATGATTACGTCCCATCATAAACTTAAAAGCATTCATGCTTCATCTGAATCAATTTTCCTCTCTTTTCCCTCTCTTCTTCCGCCCCTCTTTCTCTTTCAGTTTTTGCATGTATGTTAGGCAGCATTGAGTTGGTACACAAACAGACATACTGAAGTAATTCCACACTCTGATAATTAGAGCTGCACAATTAAAATTGATTATTAAACCACAAAAGGCTGCGATTTAATTAAGTGGTGTACTGCGTACTTCACAGTGAATGGACAGCACTCTGTTCTGTCTGTCAACAAAACCAACTCCAAACACCAGTAGAAACTGATCTATACATCTGAGTGTGCTTCACTTATAATGTGCATTCAGAACACAAAGCACCTTGGATTCATTTTATTTTCCTATCTGCGCAATTCTAAATGCAAACAGAAGTGAAAGAAATGAATTCTTTGCATTCTACATTAAAATTAGCATCAATATACTGACACGATGATGGTTGTTAGATTAACATTTATAGATGATCAATCATAATAAAAACAACAAACATATTTCACCACTATGCACGTAGCAATTAGGGCAGGTACTGTAAACCCCGAACAGAATGGCTCTGAATGAGAAGTAGGATAATTAAAAGGCAGCATAAGTTTTATTAATGCATCTCTTTTATGCTTGAAAACAAAAAGCTGTCTGTGTTGTGACATCCGCTGTGACGGCCTTCCAGACGCCGAGATAAACTGTCACACCTTTAATGATGATGGCTCTCAATGCTGCTCTGTTGAATTTCAGTGACGTTACTTAGAGAGCAGTAATTAACTCTAGACAGATTGAGAGGTGATGAGATTCCCTAACTTCCTGTTTATAAAACATGAGTTCTGTTACCGCACGATCCCACTGAAATAAAAATAACTAGAGCTTTACATTTTCTAAAGACAGTGCTAAGGTGTTCTGGGTGGTTGCCAGGGTGTTGCTAAGTGGTTATTGGTTGTTATGTTGTTGCTAGGTGGTTTCTAGGGTGTTCCCTATCATTGCTCTAGACTAGTCCATGTTCAGCTAAGTAACAAATTCAAAAATCAAATAAAACAAACCAATAAAACATTTCATTTGCGGGGATGAACACAGAAATTAGCCTCATTATGAAGCCTAGAATTAAATGGATGTCAACTTATCGATAGTCTCTTAAAGCTGGAATACACTACACGATTTTTGCCCCGATTTTCCACTGATTTACAGTCTGGAGAAGTTCACAGCAGTTGCCAAAGGTCAGAGCCAGTCTGTAGATTTGAGTTGACAGATTCCACAGAAAATCAATTAACAACTTATAGTGACAACCATCAGTTTATATTTAAAGTCTGTTTCTGAAGTATTTACATAGACGTTCAATGTGGAAGAGCTTAAAGAGTGCACACTGAGCTTAATGGGAGCAGAAACAATTTGTTATAAAGTTCATGTAATATTTATTAAAATGACAAGATTTTGCAAAATAAATAATCTAGGTCATGTATTAAGTTCATACATATTTTATTACGAACAACTACTATTAACAATATCTATGAAATTATACTTTTTCTTACTGATGTCTCACTGAAGCTGTGTGATTTTCATAGTAGTGTACCCTTTAAGCTCACCTTAAAATAATATGAAAAAACAGTATAAAACCACAGACCAGCAATAAACTGTTAATTTATAATATTATGGATGTAAAAGTACAAGCCAGTAATGCCTGTGAAGTAATATATTAGCGTAGCACCCACAGATCTCCTTGCTACGTTTCTGGACTTGGGAACATTTCAGTTGCGTTGCTGTCTATGGGAGGGTCAGAGAGCTATCAGATTCCATCAAAACTATTTTAATTTGTGTTCCGAAGAGGTCTAACGGGTTTGAAACGACATGAGGGTGAGTAATTAATTACAGAATTTTCATTTTTGGGTGAACTAACCCTTTAAAGGGACAGCGGCCTATAAATACTGCTGCTGTCATTAATCATCATCAAACAACAAAACAGCTGTTTAATTTATACAGTGAACACACTATGCAGTGTTATTTTCCCTAATTATGACATTTCTGTATTTGAATACTACCAACCTTATTTTATTTGTAACATATTCTGTTGTATTTATCTATGCTTGTAATTTGTGTATTTGTTCTTATTTTTACTGGCTGTTCTCTTGTCTCTTTAATCATGTTTAAACTTTCTTAGTTAATCTAGTAGTATTTGCTGTGGTATCAAATAAGTACTTTGCTTTAAGTAATAAATGGAAAGCAAGTTAAATTGAAATATTTTTATTTTCTTGCTGATCCGAAAAATGATCCGATCCGTGGGTCAAAAATCGTAATGTGATCCGAACTGTGAGATTTGTGATCCGTTGAACCACTAGTCAGTACAAATCTGAACTACTGGCCCAACAGGCCCAGTCCTGCATGTTATAATGGATGTTTAGAAAGTCTGAAAGAATTCCCATATCAGAGACAGAAATGTAAGCATGGACCCCCGCCTATAAAAACACAGCCCAGAACTGAGGGTGCAGGAACCACCCTGTATGTTTCACTTGACTACCACAATATTGCTGCAGCCAGCAGGCTGGAAACGGCTTTGTTTCTCCTCATTGCGTTTGCTCTGTATATCAGAAACAGATTATGGCATTCTTTCTTCCGCTCATTGTTTTTTCTTCCCTTTTCGGTCCGTTTCCTGAAGGCATGCATGCATGTTGTAGTACAGAGTGCACTCATTGATCAAACCGACGCTTCTATCTGTCCACCATCTGCTGGTTTTCCTCTTCCACCAGGGCACGAGCTTCCTTGACCTTTTACAAGGTGTCGTACAAGTCCATATGAATAGATTGCCAGGTCACATTTATATGCACAGCCATTCCAATACAAAAGGGAAGCAAATTGATATGGCTGCATGCATGTAAGTGCATGTGTGAAGACGTCATGCGGAGAGAGACAGAACGCCAGGCTGTTATCAGGGAAAACGGCTCACCACCTCTCCTGTGAATCTTTAATGGACGGGATTCGGCGCTCTGGCATCATTGCCATCTGTGCACGTGTTAGAGCCATGCATAGAAGATTTAGTTATTTAAATGACCCAGATTAATCAGCCTCTCCTAGCAGACTGGAAATCCATTCTGTAAATGTTGCCGTGTCCTTTGAGTGTGTCATATAGAGTAATTAAATCATGTTCCCACGGGGAAGATTTGAAAGGATAAACAGATGCAATCAGGAGTGGTGTGAACACCGAAGCTCTTGGATCATGATCTGAAAACATCTGAAAGGTGTGTAGGCAAGAGAGCCGGCTTGTGTGCTCGGCTTTGCTGCGTTTGAATGTGCAGGAGTCGTGATTAAAGCAATAGTTCACTCAAGACATGGAAACTCTCAGCATCACACAGCCTTGTGTCAATGAGAGCTGTATTATTTTCTTTCTTCCTAGAAACACCAAAATGTAAGTCATTATTCACTGAAATATTCCTCATTATTGTCATTTATGACAGGGTTCGTTTTCTCAATCAGAATGTCTCGGTTACATATGGTAACCCTCGTTCCCTGAAGGAGGGAACGGAGACGTCACGTCGGTGACCGACGAATTGGGATATCGCTTCGATAGACCAATCTACTTCGAGTGTAAGCTAAACGAGCCAATGCACATTGGCATGCAATTATTGCATCCAGCTGCCGCTGATCACAGCATGAGTATAATAAGGCAGCAGGTGCAATAATTGCATGCCAATGTGCATTGGCTCGTTTAGCTTACACTCGAAGTAGATTGGTCTATCGAAGCGATATCCCAATTCGTCGGTCACCGACGTGACTCGGAGTGACCGACTGAAAGGGAACGTCTCGGTTACGTATGGTACCCCTCGTTCCCTGAAGGAGGGAACGGAGACGTCACGTCGGTGACCGACGAATTGGGATCCCTACCAAAGCGCCATGGTGCTGCCCCTTCCAGTGCCCTGTGCGAGCCGCCTGCACCCCTATCTGGTGTAGGCCGGGGCTCGGGACAAGTAGTTCCACTCACCATTTTTCAAAGCACTACCTTACTGAGTGAGATTGGATAACACTGGGAAAACGTTCCCGCTCCACTTGGAACAGGGACGCTGCGGAAGCCCCATCCTTCCCGAAGGAGTTTTCGGAAGCAAATACACATATAGCATCCGTTTAGCAGTATATGGAGAACTGGAGGTGATTGTAACCCTCTTGGAAAGGCAGAAGTCTGCCGGGGAAACACGGGCTCTATGGCTATACCGTGGGCTATACACATACGAGAACCGCTTAGGTCTCAATATGGAACCCAGCCTTCCACGGTTTCCCACGGATTCATCGTAAAGGCCCGGCGCCGGACGTTC
>NW_015557128.1:720488-720720 GCF_001515605.1 Sinocyclocheilus anshuiensis | reverse complement strand
AAGCGACCTCAGATGCTTCTGACTCCAGAGGAGGAGGTGGCGGGCGAGTTGCGACATGCGACGGGAGCGCAGACCACCTTGTCGGTTGATGTACGCAACGGTCGCTGTGTTGTCCGTTCGGACCAGTACGTGCTTGCCTCGTAAGCGCCCTTTCAAGGCAAGCAAGGCAAGGTGCACTGCCAACAACTCTAGGCAATTGATGTGCCAATGCAGCTGCGGGCCCCCTGAGACT
>NW_015557128.1:717840-720274 GCF_001515605.1 Sinocyclocheilus anshuiensis | reverse complement strand
CACCACCCTGCTCTTGAATGTATTCAAGCAGTTCAACACTGACTGAGCACGTTCCTGCGTGAGGCGTGCTGTTTGTTCGACCGAGTCCAACTCCATACCGAGAAAAGAGATCCTCTGCATCGGGGAGAGTTTGCTCATTTCCCAGTTGACCCGAAGGCCCAACAGGCTGAGGTGCCGGAGCGCCAGGTCCCTGTGCTCGCACAACTGATCCTGAGACTGTGCTAGTATAAGCCAATCGTCTAGATAGTTGAGGACGCGAACACCCTGCTCTCTGAGGGGAACAAGGGCCGCCTCCGCGACTTTCGTGAAGACACGGGGAGACAGGGACAGCCCGAAGGGCAAGACCTTGTACTGATATGCCCGTCCTTCGAACGCAAACCTCAGAAATGGTGCGCATAGCCGAGGCTGATGGTCCGCAGAAGCCAGCGAGACGGGCTGGGTAGTGCTGACCAAGCACCCAGAAACTGTACAAGCGGGACTAGCGGAACCACAGCCATACCCGCAGTGGGGCAGTGAGGTGGAACACAGGGACCCAACTCGGGCAGCTTGTGAGCAGGCCGGAGTGGGGTGTGAGTGTGGGGTGCAAGGCTCACCTGGTTCCACGGGTTGGGCCAACTGTCATTGGCTTGTTTAGTTAACACTCTAAGGTGATTGGTCTATCGAAGCGATATCCCAATTCGTCGGTCACCGACGTGACTCGGAGTGACCGACTGAAAGGGAAGCCTATTTTTTCAAAAATCAGTCTTGTTTTCTGGTGAAGTCAATAAATCAATAAAACAAGACAAGAAGCAAAAGTGCATAAGATACTAAGAGCTAAGAGAAAACAAATTTTCACTGGCAAATTGAGTTTTTTTCCCCGTTTTATGCTTTTATATATATATATATATATATATATATATACTGTGTATATATTTATATATATATATATATATCAGTACTTGTAATTAGATTATATGACATTTCAAAATACTTGTATCAGACTACAATTACTACAATTTTTTATTGGTTACATATTATTCACACAATAGCAATATTTTTTCACAATTTATTGATTTTCCCTAATTCTTCTTTCATCTTTTAAATTCTCCTTTCTAAAATAGCCTACTGCTTATAAACATTTATAAAGTCTTCCAGTTTTGTGGACATTCACACAGAGATCAGTCACTAGTCAGGTGCCTATAATTACACAGAAAATTGGGGCTACACAGCATTTGACCACTGGATTTACAAAAATCATTTCAGTTTTAAAAAGTGTTTTCTCAACATTTCAACATTGCACAACTACTGATGAACATCATTTTTATTTGAATCATCACTCAATGTGTTATTTAACCATGCATTACTATGTCGTTTGATGGCTTTTGTTTTTCAAACACATTAAGATGCACAAATTCATGTTATTTCATATTTACATGTAATGCAGGGATTCCCAAACTTTTTTTGTCAGTCAAACCTCTTTCACTTGAAGCAGCCCTTGACATTTTAATAAATGAATAATTAAGTAACACATGTTCATGGTTCTTCGATGTTGGTTAATGGTCACATGACATGCAAATAAACAAATAAAATATTTCATCTTTTTTAGTAAGTGTTTTATTTTGATTTAAAATTTTACATTTTTATAATTTAATTTATTATTAGCCTTTCATTAAACTCACAAACCCCCTACAGTTCCTTCATAAACCCCAGTTTGGGAAACCTTAATGCAATGTAATACTTAAAGGGGTCATATGATGCAATTTCAATTTTTCCTTTCTCTTTGGAGTGTTACAAGCTCTTGGTGCATAAAGAAGATCTGTAAAGTTGCAAAGACTAAAGTCTCAAATCCAAAGAGATATTATTTATAAAAGTTAAGAGTCAACCACGCCCTCCTAAAACGGCTCGTTCTAACACGCCCCCACATGTCTACGTCACGATGTGGGAAGATTTGCATAACGCCACCCAAATGTTCACGCAAAGAAAGAAGGCGTAACTTTTATTCTCGCTGTAGTATTGTTGTTGCCACCGCCGCCATGTCGTGAAGATGCTGTGTGTTTCGTTGTGAAAGCGAAACTACTTTGTTTGGCCTTCCAAAAGAGGACGATATCTGCTTCGTCATGCCTGGAGCTGATCCGTGCTGGTCGCTGAGGAAATACATCAACTTCGCGCTGTGGATCGCCGGATCGGCTTTCACCGTGGACGAAGCGGAGTCCAGCCCGGGGTCGTCACATGTGGTTGCCGCAAGCCCGCCGGACGCTCCTTCATCGAATCCGCTTTCTAAAGTCCGCCAGCCGTTCCTCACTATAGCCCGCCGGCCGCCGCCCACTCAAGCCCGCCGTGTGTGACGTATTTTATGGAGGACTGTTTCCTGAACCTGCAGTTCTGCATAGCCTACAATGGGTCTGTGCTCAAAGGCTGTTTCTATAAAGTGGGGCAGTTCCAACTTTGCAAGGAC
>NW_015557128.1:701803-717817 GCF_001515605.1 Sinocyclocheilus anshuiensis | reverse complement strand
CAGACCGATGAGCTTTGTAAAAATCGATGCGTTTCAGAAAGGTGGGGCATAGAGGAGCAACAATAATGTACATTATGTGGAAAATAATGTGTTTTTTCAACCTTAAACCGCATAAACACATTGCATTACACCACATACACAACATGATGTTCTTTTTAGCAACGTCATATGACCCCTTTAATGCACTTCATGTTGTTAATAACAATGACTGGAATATATTTTCTTTCTCTTTGTATTTTTATCAATATGGTAAATGTTTATCCAGTAACATTTAATTTTGGGACCAATTCTAACTATTAATAAGCAGCAAATTAAGAGTTTATTGAGACAAAAGTCATAGTTAATAGTGAGAACTGATCCCCAAACTAAAGTGTGATCGATTATCCTATTTAAGTCAATGTGATAAACGAGTTAGGTAAAAAGTAATCTATATGTTATCAAAAAAGTAGTCTGATTATATTACCTAAAGTAATATAATGGATTATGCTACTAACCACAATTTTTGTCATGTAATTTGGAATCAGTAATGGACTACATTTTGTAAGTACCGGTAATCTACCCAGCACTCTCTCTCTCTCTCTCTTCCAGATTTAATTATTCTGTCAAAAAAGAGAAAAAAGAGATTTGGGAGCTTCATGAGAGGGCAAGAACATTGAATATTGACTTTTGAATATTACATTTTGTAATTTTGTTAATTTTTTGTTCATTAAGAAATTTTCAATATACTGTATCAGATGACTTCAGAAGACCTAATGAAATATTTAAAACATCATCTTTTATGTTATTATTATGGTGCTTTTCGCGTTTTGAACTGTTCGGCAGTATAAAACACCGTCCACCATCACTTTTGTTAAATGGAAAAGAGCGGCTTGGACTTTCTGTCAAATGTCTCGTATTAATAATGTAGTTCAAGATCAGCAAGACTGTATGTGAGTAATGATAACATTTCCATTTTGGGAGGAACTATTTCTTGAAGTATAAGTGCATGATATTATTATTGAATACATATTCCTGAAGGTGAAAGTGTGTAAGTCTGTATATACAGTAAGACTGTGTGGGCAGATTTTGCAGTTTTCAGAAAATGTTCCCAGAGGAAAAACAAACCCTGACAAAATGTTCTCATCCCCACTCACAGAAAAAAATGCCAAAGGTATAATATAAAGTGAGTCTATGGGAATTATAAGTAAAAAGAACATTTTCTGAGGAAAAATCTATACAAAACTCACTGCTGCAATGTTAATGAGTCCTGGCTGTTTGCCATTGCATTGCCATGCTGTTGCTAAGGTGTTCTGAGTGGTTGTTAACAACATATTGGTATGCAGTCGTTAGAGTGTTCTGGTTGGTTCCTAGGGTATTGCCATGCTGTTGCTAAGGTGTTCTGAGTGGTTGTTAGCACATTGGTATGCAGTTGTTTGGTGTTTTGGGTGGTTGCTAGGGCATTGCCATGCAGTTGTTAGCACACTGCTGTGCGGTTGCTAGGTTGTTCTGGGTGGTTGCTAGGGTGGTGACATGCAGTTGCTAAGGTGTTCTGGGTTGCTGTTAACACATTGGTATGCAGTTGTTAGGTGTTTTGGGTAGTTGGCAAGCCATTGGCATGCAGTTGTTAGCACATTGCTATGCGGTTGTTAGGTTGTTCTGGGTTGTTGCCAAGGCATTGCCATGCAGTTACTAAGGTGTTCTGAGTGGTTGTTAGTGTGTTTGCTAGGGCATTTCCAGAAAGTTACTAAGGTGTTCTGAGTGGTTGTTAGGGTGTTTTGGGTGGTTGCTAGGGCATTGCCATACAGTTGCTAAGGTGTTCTGAGTGGTTGTTAACAACATATTGATATGCAGTCATTAGGGTGTTCTGGTTGGTTGCTAAGGCATTGCCATGCTGTTGCTAAGGTGTTCTGAGTGGTTGTTAGCACTTTGGTATGCAGTTGTTAGGTGTTTTGCATGGTTGCTAGGGCATTGCCATGCAGTTGTTAGCACACTGCTGTGCGGTTGCTAGGTTATTCTGGGTGGTTGCTAGGGTGGTGACATGCAGTTGCTAAGGTGTTCTCGGTTGTTGTTAACACATTGGTATGCAGTTGTTAGGTGTTTTGGGTGGTTGCCAAGCCATTGGCATGCAGTTGTTAGCACTTTGCTATGCGGCTGTTAGGGTGTTTTGGGTTGTTGCCAAGGCATTGCCATGCAGTTAATAAGGTGTTCTGAGTGGTTGTTTGGGTGTTCTGGGTGGTTGCTAAAGCATTGCCATGCAGTTGCTAAGGTGTTCTGAGTGGTTGTTAACACATTGGTGTGCAGTTGTTAGGGTGTTCTGGGTTGTTGCCAAGGTATTGCAATGCTGTTCTTAGCACGTTGATATGCAGTCGCTATGGTGTTCTAGGTGGTTGCTAAGGCATTGCCATGCAGTTGTTAGCATGTTGCTATGCGGTTGTTAACATATTGGTATGTGGTTGCTAGGGTGTTCTGGGTGGTTGCTAGGTCATTGCCATGCAGTTGTTAGCATGTTGCTATGCGGTTGTTAACTTGTTGGTATGCAGTTGTTAGAGTGTTCTGGGTTGTTGCCAAGGCATTGGCATGCAGTTGTTAGGGTGTTCTGGGTGGTTGCTAGGGTGTTGCCATGCAGTTGTGGTTTTCTGAGTGGTTGCCATACACATGCATTTTTCTGAGCAGTTGTTAGCACATTGCTATGTGGTTGCTAGTGTGTACTGGCAACGTGTAATACTTAATATAAGAAATAGTAATAATGATGCTTGCCTTAGTAAACACTCTAATTAGTATTTTTTAAGCATAACAGATGCTTAACAGATGTGGTCATGGTATTCCCTATGTTATGGGGACCAAATGTCCCCACAAGGATAAGTAATACCAGTAGTTTTCAACCTTGTGTTGACATTTATTTTTTTTTTGGTTCCCATGAGGAAACAAGCTTATAGATACAGTTTGTACACTATAAAAATCATTACGCCTATGGAATGTCTCCATAAAGCATGGAAACCCAACATGTGTGTGCGAGAGTGTATGTGAGTGAGTATGTGTGTGTTTGCTCATGCTGTGCAGCGCTACTATTCTCAGCTGGTCTCTTCCTGATGTCAAAAGAAGCTGGTGGATTTGCAACAAAGGAAGTTCATAACAAGCTGCAGCGGCACATTTAGACCCACAGTGTCTTTCTCTCTCTGTCTCTCTCTCTCTCGCTATTGAATACAGCTTGGCCTCTATGGACCAATCTTTTCCCAATCACACCTTCTCCAGCTCACACTGCTTCAGTCTTTAATTAGTTAAACTGTCACACAGTTACGCCATGCATGTCCCTGAAGATTATAAGCCAGCTACAAACTCACTCTAGTGAGGGACAGATGAACAATCAGTCTAACAGAGTGATTTTATTCAGCAGATTCAATGTATGACAGAAGAATGAATCAGAGCTGCCTTTAAAGCCATCATGAAATCAAACATTTCACAATCCAATCAATTCACAAAAAAGCCCAGCACCTTGAAAAGAAATCTCAGCTGATTTGCAAAAAAGGTCTAATATTGCTTAATTGGATGATGCTGGGTTCAAAAATATCAATAAAATCTTTTCATCATATACATTTTTTTTCACAAAAGATGATTTTTCAAATTGAAAAAATATATATGTAAAAATTGGCTGAGAATTGAACAAATAGTTGTAATCTGGCTCACAGGAAGACAGGAATCATGACTTTTTGGCAGTTTTTCTGATGATTAAGATATACTGCAAGACTTATTCACCTTATGATTGTTGAAAGCAAAAAATGCTATGAAATGCATCATATTTTTGGGAAAGTGATGTACAGAGTAAAACAGGCACTGTTTTTGGAATCAGCACTCAAAATTTGTTAAAAACAAGTATTGGATTTCAATCAGCAAATATGTTGCAGGGTGGATAAAATAAAATAATAAAAGAAAAGAGAAGATAATCCCAACCTTTATTTTTTCTACAGTATCCTGTTTCACTTAAAAATGTGTCACATTACAGAGTTAAAACGGATTGCTAACTGTGACTTCATGTTGACTCGAGGGCATTTCTCCAGAAAGACAAATGACTGATGACCCTCGTCAATTATTAATCTGAACAGAGACACTATAAGCATCAAATCAGCTGAATTCAATGTGCATGCGCTCAATCTCGAGCTAAAGAGACCTCAGAACAACTACATTGGTTGTTTTCATAAAAATCAACCAACATTGTCTTTGTATTGCTATTCAATTTGCATAAGCAATGCAAGAGCTTTTGTGTTACAGGGTTTGATTCCCAGTGAAACCTGTAAATCACTTTGGATAAAAACTTCTGCTAAATGCATAAATGTGCATCAGTAATATTAGTAATCACAAACCACTTTGAGAGTCAAGAACATTTTACCAAAAAAAAAAAAAAAAATCTATTCTCTTACCTTCAATGCAGAATGGGGACAGGCTTTAATATTCTGCGGAAAAATAAATAAATGAAGGTTTATTAAAACCGAAATTGTCCATTACAACCATTAACAATGTTATGATTATAGGGAAAAAGAGTTCAGCATGACTGCAGCCCGTATTTAATCTAACAATTTTTTTAAAACCATCATTCTGCTTGCTTATTATTTTTTTCTCCCTTCAATAATGGGAATGAGCAGCCATTACAGCAATGGCAGTGGAGTGGGCCGACGCGAACCCTTTATGAATGCTGCCTCATTACTGGAGGGAGTGTTCCCAGGGGAGGAGGGCAAAGCAGAGCACTGCCTGACACAGCTGCACATTCTCAGGGAGAGATGCGATGGCAGCCTGCCTCCTCTCTGGAGCTCTGGTTCACTGATTTTCAGTGGCAGGAGAACAGGGTTGTGAGAGGGGTCACACACATCATTGCCATAAAGATACTCCCTCATATATATATATATATATATATATATATATATATATATATACACACACACATACATACGTGCTTCATGTTTATAGTGCATGTACACAATGTACAAGATGTATGCATGCGCAATAAGTCAATGATTTATACACTTTCCTACTTAATCTATTTTTTTTAATTACTATTATTGTTTTGTTTTGTTTGTTTTTTATATATCAGGCCTGCTGATCAAATATCTTCATTTAAATAACAGTCTTCACAGGTTACATATATTGACTGACAGTCCTGGGGGTCTACAGGGGTCTTCTCTGTGATATCATTTCCTATTTTATACTTCTTCTTTTTTCCCCTCACATGACAACAAATGGCTTCCTGCATGTCGGTTCATAACTTGACTTTTTGTTTGCTTACAAAAATGTTCACATTATATAATATAACGATATATTAAAACAAAACTGCTTACTGATTAAAATGATTATGCCAACACTTATTTTGATTTTTTTTAAACAAATAAATTATTAATTTAAATTAAATATATATATTTTTTTTTCCTTTTCCTTTTTATTGCTGGACAGTTGAATGAATGAATGAAAGAAAGAAAGAATGAATGAAAGGATGGATGGATAGATAGATAGATAGATAGATAGATAGATAGATAGATAGATAGATAGATAGGAAATTAATACAGAATACCAAAATTGAAAACATGTTAGTCACAGAAAAAAAGTGTATTCAAGTTATTTTGCATGAATTTCAGTTTTTAATGTATATTTGAATATTTTTTGGACATAATAACTTACAGTAACAATCTATAATTTAAAACTGTGAAATAGCCTAATAATAATAGTAAATAAATAATATAAATAAAGTAATGCATTATTATTATTATTATTACTTTCACAGTTTTTCAAGCATTTTCAGTGTTGTAGTCTATAAATATCTAGAAAACAGTGAATTAAAAAGCAGAATTAAAACAATAATTAAAAATCGGTTCTGCATATTGGTTATCAAACACTTAAACGTAATCGGGGAAAAAAATGTATATCGAATGATATAAAATTCGTGCATAGATCAAAATGTACGAATAAGACACCTTTATCGCGTTATCGCGTCCATTCTAAACTGACAATAGAGAATAAACGGGCGACTTACCATTCATACTGATGATAAATCACCGTCAGATGATCGCACGCTGCCGCCTCTTTCATCATATACTGTACGCACGAGATAAAATCATACACACATCTCAGATTTTACTGCTAGCTTTACAGTGGAACGCTGGATTCGTGCAGAACCGGCATCTGTCGCAGCTACACCTCTGACATGAACGGCAGGAGCCGACAGGAGAAACAATGGTGCAGGCGAGCCCACAAACTACCAATCCTACTACTGCCAAGGCTTAGGCATGAATATTAATTAGGTAGTGCTGACGCTCGTGAACTACCTTCCAATGGAGAACGCTTGGATTATGAATATTAATTAGGTGGTATTGACGTTCGATTGTTATCGTCCAATGACTCGGCTCTGCTCTTGAATATTAAGAAGCAGGTATTCCCCGTAGTAGGATTCGTAAAGTGGCTGCAGTGGGGATTGAGCGTGAGTCAGCGGCCACTAGAGAGCCACACAAGTGTCTTTCGAGGGGATTCGGGGTTTTGCTCTGTCTCCTGGGTTTCGGCCAATTTAATTGTTCCTCATAAAAACACGTGGGTGTGTGGCAGGCTGTTCAAATGGGGTTGTGCGGGATGTTGATGATAAATGCATTGTGTAGTGCGTTTTAAAATCGCTTGGAAAGGTAAACTCACACAAGATTTTGTAAATAATTTTGTTTTAAATAATTTTTAAACCTTTTTAAGAGCAGGATTCTTAAGATGATACTGTATGACATTTCCACTGAGCTTGATGAACCTAATAAATAAATAAATACAATAATAAAGATGAATTATTCCTGAAAGCCTCCGTCTAAGACATAAAATAAATAAAAGAATAAAACATAAACATTATAATTAAAATTATATAACAACAATATATAGGCTATAATAAAAACATAATGCATCGTTTAATGTGACTCAGGAAAAAGAAAGTGATTCATTATCAGTGAATTACCATTACGTTTCTTTATATCAGTGTACATTTTGATTAACTTGACAAACTTTTGATCAAGATGTGATGTGACTATTTCATTCTGTGTGACTTTAGTGATCATTTTTACTGGTTGTTAAATACTGACATCTAGTGGCAGGTTTTGGGAATAGCACAGACACTATTTTTAAAAGTAGGAGTGTATTTCCCCATGTAATGTGCAAGTAACGAAATACACCAAATACTGTGTGTTTTTTCCCCTCTATCATATTCTGATCACTTGATAAGGCTTGAGTCTTTTCAGCTTTTCAAAGTCTGATGGCTCAGAAAGGTAACACACTTTTTCACCACAAGCCATATGATTTAAGATTTGAGGTATGATTATACTTACAGATAGAGGTTTGTGCAAATGGTAATCCTAAGAATGAGGAACTCAAATCAGTGAACTGAAATAAAACTTTTTCTCATTTTCATTTAGTTTAACTTGACTAAATATACAAAATAAAAATGAATAAAAACGATATCTACATATTTTAAAAATATTAATACAAATAATGAAACAAAAGAAATAGTAATAAAACAAAATTACTAAAACTTAAAAATTACAGTGAAAAAAGAAAATGTAAAAAAAAAAATCCAATTCAAAATATGAATGAAAACTATACGAGTATATCAAATACAGATGCGTGTGCAAATCTTAGCACTCTCTTTGCCTAAGATGAGATATTCAACATGAATCATGACATTTTTGCCAAACAATATATGATTCTTGTATTGACAGGCGTTTATGTTTTATCTGATTCACCTTCTCATTAAATGATTCAAGAATAGCCATTAAGTACTGGAAACACAGCTGATTTGGGGGGTTAGGTGCCATGTGACTAATCCATAAACAATACACCACAATTGACTCAAATTCCCAACGTAGGATTTAGTGTGAAGAGCAGCTATCAAAAGATTTGGAAGATAAATGGAACACATGAGTCATTTTAAATCTGTTGCACTCAGAAGCTTTTGTGCTGATTATTGTGAGTGAGGCAGCTATGAATGATGCCACATCCACACTGCTGATCTCCTGCTGTTTTAAATGGATTGAATCTCGGTGTAAATGATCCTAATGTCACTGTTTTGTCCTGGTGACCCCTTAACCTCATGCCCCTGGTTCTATAAGTGAAAGTGATCGGTCACTTTGTATTTACAGCTCAAAATATGCCCTGAGCTGCGTTCCAATGAGCAATGACGACACAGAGCAGATCTAACAGGTGTCTAACAAGAAATCTGGAGCAATAAACAGGGAGGATGAAGAGAGAACGGACAGAAAGAACGGAAAAAGGCATTAACAGCATTGATGTAGATTTCCTAAGGAACTGCAATCTGAGTTAAAATTAGATTCACTAGATCAGATATTCTATTCACTGTATTGATTTAGCGGTAAGTGTTTCAAAAAGGCATTGAAATCTTTAGTAGATTTACTGTCACATTGGCATGAACTACAAAAATGTGCTAATTTTCTAAGTATTTGTTTGCCGATTTGCAAAAAAAAAAGTATATATACATACATATACATATATATTTACACACATACATACTTTGAAAATATAAAACAGTGGGTAACTTCAACAGACTTATTTTAGCAAGAAATTTACAAGAAGTAGAAGACTGATCTAGCTGGCTGTGGATTGCAATTGAATGGTATAAATATTTTCCTCAGAAGAAAACCATGCTGCCAGACCTTTGGTGACTAACTTCCAGTAATAGCTATTCAGGTTTTCTAACCCGAAGTTGTTATGCATAATTGTTGAAGTCAACATGAATATCTGATTCAGTTACTTACTGATGGTTAAATAAAAGTTCCAGTCTATATTTTTATAATAAATAAAGTAACGTAAGTAAAATGGGTTGTGAATGCCAATTTATGTTGACTTTAGTTGTGTCATTTGCATTTGGTCTATTATTGTGTGAACCTTTTCAGTCCAGGGCGAATTTTACAGTATGCACTATAAAATATGTCAACTACTCCTCAAATTCATTGTCAAGACTCGGTAAAGTACACAATTATTATTTTTGTTCAAAACTGCATGATTTTTAATTTGTGTTAAAATGGTATGAATTTTGTAAATGTTATTATTTATTTTATTAATTCATAATTGCATCTGATATGTTTTATGTATGTTTACTGCTTTTCCAGCATGCCTGCATTTACCTACTTAAGGTAGTGTGTTGTCGCTTTGTGTGCTTGTATGGCTATTGTGTGGAAATGCTGATTGTTGTTATTGTGTTAAAATGTGCTGATGTTTTGCTGTTTGTTGTTGTTATTCTTTTTGTTATTTTAAAGGTTTTTTAAACATCTTGCCAAAGGACTGAAAGTTAGCCTGCTGGCTAACACTGTCACATTTACAGAAATGTTGATTGATGTGCGTTGTCCTTATAAATAAATAAATAAATAATATGAATGTGTGCCCTTGATATTTTAATGTATTTTATTTTTACTGACATTGTTACACAAAATATGATTAATAATAATAATAGTTTATATTTCAAAGACTGAATTGATAAAGTCATGTGACGAACATAAAGATGGGTCATGTGATTATGCATGTCTGCGGCGTTTCGGCTGTTGTGAGAATGGAAGAGGCCCGTTTTTGGTTTAGAGTGGATTTTTCTGAATATAGAAGTTTTTTTTATACGTAGTTTTTTTCTCTCGCGAATGGAAGTGGAGCTGTGCGAATTTAACTGAAACGAAGGAGGTATTTTTTTTTATAGAGCAGAGCGTCTGTATTTTTCTCTAGTTTCATGATCGCTCGGAAAGGGTTTCTCTCACGAGTGAGGAAATGGAAAATCCGGAGTGGATTCTGAGCCGTGCGATTACAGAACGCTTTGAGCGGGCAGGCAATCCGCTCCATTTATGTAGGCTACTATAGTCCAGGCCGGCTTTCAGTCAGTATTTTGCTTGTTGACAAGTTTATTTTGGTACTACTTTCGTTGACAGAGAAGAAATATAGGAATTAACGGGACATGTTCGTCTGAAATGTAAGTTACTACGATATTAATTAATTATTTACTGCGCTGTTGTATAAAGAAACTGAATGTCAGACTCGCAGTTGTGCTATGATGATTAAAGGTCCCATATTGTCAAAACTGAAATTTCCTGGCTTTTTTTGTGGTTGGCCTGGCCGTGCGTCACTCAGAAAACAACAGGCCAATCAGAAGAAAGGCTCATGAATATTAATTAGACAGGCCAAAATCGGCCTGTTCTCAGCAGAGCTCATGAGAGAGGAGCTGTCAAAATATAATGAGATGGTTTTTGGTACTTATACCTCAAATATATATTCTTAAATACATCAAAACCTAAAATAAAACTACAGAAAGGTGTACAATATGGGACCTTTAACGTTACGTTACCTGCGGCCTGGTGCCTATGACCGAATCACATCTTGTTACGCATGTGATACTGTTGAATTGTCTAATGTAATTTTCCTGTCATGTTGATGTTGCTGTAGCATTGTGAGAAGAGCATTCGCTCTACAGGTCACACTGCTTAGATACCTGTATAACATGATGTGACAGTCCTATTATATGTAAGGTCATGAGGTTTCTCAGTTTACTCTAGAGGTGATGCTCTTTTAAACCTTTTATTCGCTGCTGTTGACAGCTCTGAAGCATCTGCTGAACTTTAATGCACTGCCCTTCACGTCTAGTTCTTTAAATTCAGGATTTAATAGAGGATTAATGCTTTGAAGTACAATAAGAGGCCATTTCTTTCAGACGTGCCTTTAAATGTTCAATTTAAGCCAAAGGGTTTGGAGTTTTAAACGGCTACTGGACAAAAATTATGCAAATGGTATCACATTATTTCAGGGTGTTGAAGACACTGTAAGTTCCCTTCTCTGCTTGATTATCAGAATGAATGAGACTTTCAAGTTCTCATCAAATTAGGTTATAGTAATCGCTGTAGTTATTGTTATTGGTGTGAAATGCTTGTCTTAGAAATAACTAATAATAAATAATAAACAATTATTCTGCCAAAGTTCATTTGTTTAACTGTAGGCTGTTACAGTTGGCAAGCAATGCCACAATTGAGCTTTTTAATATAGAATGTGCGTCTACAAATTTGCATTTTTAGCCATTACCACAACTTGTCGCTCATCCAATCAGAGAATTAAATGTCCTATAAATTTCATTAAACACTAGTGGACATTGTACCCAATTATTTTATGCAAATCAGCCTCATTAAAACTAAAATTCATATTTCTGTGTGACACCTCATAATTACAGTTCCAGCATGTTGCATGTTTACAGCCAGTTTTAAAGCAAAACTTTAATTTCACGTTTCATCTGTTGAACTGGAAAGAACAGCACAGCCACACTTGTGCAGATGGCCATGGTTGACTGCACCGCTCTCCAATTACCTTTGTTTAAAATTGACATTCAGGCTGGCATACTTAATCTGCTTGGGACCTTGAGCGTGCAAAAAGTGTCTCTCCTTTGATTTCACTGTGGCTAAAAATAATATCTACAGTACGGAAGCGCACCTGTGCCAGCCAAGGTGATGCCTAGCAACAGAGCTGCCAAGTGCTCACTTGTGTCCCTGACTAGAATCAATGACACTAGAGACTCTTGTTTGAACTCGTTTCTGACATGCATCTTAACTATTATCATAGAATTTATGTCAAGTGCTTTACGGTGTAGCTTTATTTTAATGGGAGCTATAACAGGCTTTATGGTTTCACTAAGTAAAAGCTTTGTCACTGAAGCTCTGAGGATGATTTGTTACACCCCCTGGTGGTCTGTGAACTTGTCAATGGCTCTGCATTTGATGTAATCATGGCTGTATTTGGAATGGCGTACCACAATAGTTGTGCATATAGTTAGTATACTGTGCACAGTGTGCAAATTGTTTATACATTAAATGTTCTCAGTGGACCGTATTGCAATGTGCTGGGAAAAAAAATATCAACTGCAAAATATTTTTACTATTTTATTATTTGATTGTTTTATAGTTATATGATTTAGATTCAGAATGCAAAATAACTGGAGATGATAACATCTCGTGAAATTAAACAAGCATGTAAGTGAGGCCACGCGACTAGTGTAGTATACTATTATTTGAAATGTTTATCATTGTATATTTGTACTGCATGATTAATTATTATTAATTGGAACAATTAATTGCAAGGTTGAAAACTAGAAATTAAAAAATATTTTTAACAAAAATAAAATCATAGTTTGCTAACTTAAAATCAAACGTAGGCTTTAAATTGTAAATAATACTATAATAATGACTAAAATATGAACTATAACTTCAACTTAAGGTTTGCGTTTTCAACTGATTTTGAATTAATTTTAATTAATTAATCTTCTACTTACTAGCAGTATTTTCTATAAAAAAAATTTTTTTTAGTGAAATTTCAAAAATTTGTTGTGTGTTATTTTAAATTTAAATTTGGCACGAAATGGAAATTCATCCTTTTTTTTCTTTTTGTTTTTCTTTCTAAATACATCTTACTGATCTTATTGTGAATGATTCATTTATGCATGTTTTATTTTAAATTTTTTGGACTGTCATTTTTAGTCAAAATGTCATAACTCAATCTTATAGTGAAACGACAGACTTCTCGCTGTTGACGTATTCCAGACATTTTCAATCGTTTAGTCCACTTAGTCTATACTAGTATTGCATACTATACTAGTATTGCATTTAGAATAGCCTCTAGCCTCTAGTCTCTGTGTTCCCCAGTTCATTCAGTCGATTCACTGTTTGTGCTAAAGGCGCAGCTGCATCTTGTGCATGCTAAATGGAAAGGGTGTGCGCTCTCTTCAACTTAAGTGATTTTTATTAGCTCAGATGAGCTCTCCTGAGGTGGGCTGCTGTGGGATCAGACTACTCCCAAAATGATTATATTCACACATTCTCCAAATACTTAAATTACTCTAATGTCATTGAAGGTAATGCTTTTTATTGTTGCCAGGTTTGAACTGGTCGCAATGAAAAACGGCATCATGAAGGTGTTGCATTTGATTTTGTTGTTAATTATGTAAGTGTGGAGTGAATGACACATCACACAGAAGAGATGCAGCCCGACACAACATGAGTCATAGCTGATTGTTGCTATGCTAAATAACATCTAATTGTATTGGCTTTTATTGGCTTTTTGTAGAGCCTCACTATTTGGGTAAAACATTTTATTGTGATTTTTTTTTTCCCTGGTAAAAAATTGTAATTGTGATTTAAAAAAATAATTCCAGGTTTGCTGTGGGGCTGTACAGTTTGGCCAAAATTGTGTGCTTATATGTCAAGATGAGGATAAAATAATAATAATAATAATAATAAATTGTACTAAATAAAAACATGATTAAATAAAACAAAATAAAAAATATTACTATTGTAATTTTTCAGGATAAAAGGAGAAAATTAGTATTTAAGAAAAATATAATAATTTTATTTTACAGTACAACTGTAAAATTACAATACTAATTTTTATTAATTTCATTTTCAAATCACTATATCATGACTTTGTTTTTATTTTGATTAATCATGCAACCCTATTTTTTGTGAATCAAAACTCCTGATATCTATGATAAAAATACAATCAATCAGTCCATGCATAAACATAAGCAATCCTAGGGCTGTCACGATATCAGATTTTTAACTATATGATTATCGTGGCCTCAAAAATTCACGATAACGATATAGCCTATATCATGATATCTAAAGAATTCTTGAAAAATGAAATTAATAATAATAATTAAATCATGCTATCAGTCATATGAATCTTTATTTATTTATTTTTCTATTTTAACCAATGAATATGGTATATTGTGACACCTAACACGTTAGCGATATTGTGACACCCCTAACCAATCCATAAATATATATGGTGATATAGTGCAAATTAGGGCTGCACGATTAATCGCATGCGATATTTAACGCGCATCTTGTCAGTAAAGACGGTTCTGTAATCAGCGCTAATTACAGAACCGTCTTTCTGACAAGATGCGCGTTAAATATCGCATGCGATTAATCGTGCAGCCCTAGTGCAAATATAGATAATAGATTCAACAATCCATAATGTTAAAACATTTAAAAATGTGTGAACTTTGTGTTTGTAAATTATATTTTGAATTTGTGAAGCATATTTTGTGAATGTGCATTAGGTAACACATGTGAATAGTATTTTCATGGACATTTTTGAATCATATCATTTTATGTTATGTCAATCTGTTATGCATTCATAAATTGAGTCATGATCAATTCGTAAATGTTAAAACGGTGTTTTTGTGAGTCATTATTTGTAATTTGTGAATGTGCATCAGGTAACATAAATAGTATTTTTTAAATGTGCATTTATGAAAATTTTTAAAAATGTGTGAAACTGTTGTGTTTGTAAATTATGTTTTGAATTTGTGAATCATATTTTGTGAATGTGCATCAGTGAATAGTATTTTATAATGTGCATTTGTGAATTGTAATATGTAAATGTGAATTAGGTTATGCATTTGTGAATCATAATTTGTGAATATATTCATAGTGATTCTATTATCTCCGCATACATTAACTCCTTGGAAATGAGTGAGATGTTTTTAGCAGCTTCATTTGCTCATGTGGTGATTGTGTTGGTTGTAGATATTATGTGTTCCATAAATTGGAATCCTGGCATATTAAAATAGCATGCGATTATGACAGCTCAGTGTGCGCTGTGGGAGAGAAGGTTGGGATTAATTGATGCCAGCTTTTCAGAGCTGTTGATTCTCTGCAGCTTTGATGAATGGATGGAAATTACATGTATATTAATGGAATTCACCTGTGTCCCTGTTCATGCAGTTTCACTGTAAACTTGCACTGTATTCACCTGAGAAGCCCTGGAGCTTTGAGCATCACGGCCTGAGGCTTCAGAGCTCCATAGTGTGAGTTTCATATTTTGACTGGCACATAACTTCATAACATCACAACCTTAGCATTCATATAATTATATGCATGTCCAAATAAATCATTAATTGCATGTATAGCAATAACCATCAAGTCTTTGTGGAGCCAGTGAATGATTCACTTTCACTGTCAGCATCTTGTTTGAATAGCAGTGATGGGCATGAAGCTTTAAGCGGTTCTTTGGCAGGAGAGAGTCATTAGGGTTTCCTGAATAGGATACAGAAACCTGAGAGCATTTGGAGACCTGGATTACACGCTCACATTACACTGGCTTTACTGAATAAATCATCAGCGTTGGATAAAGCCAGCTTCTCTAGTGTACTTCAGTCATCTCTGTTTGTGCAGACCGTCCATCAAACTCTTCATTTATTCCTGTCTGCATCAAAACACACTTCTCAGGCTGAACAATTGATGGAGCTCTCGCGAAACGCCCGTTCTGTCTCTCTGTTTATGTCTCTTGACATTCAGCAGGGGACCGGCGTTCTGTGAGAGAGCGATTTGGTTTCCTAACAATGGAAACTCAATCACAAAATGGAGGCGCTTTAATTGCTTCAGTGCTCCAATCCTCTCTCTCTCTCTCTCTCGCTCCCTTTCTCACTTTCTTTCTTTGTCTTTGTCCTTTTCTGAGTTTGCAGTGGTAGAGGTGATGGGAGAGAGAGAGCGGGCCTGGAAGGCCGACAGAGGATACAGAATCTAACTGAACTGAGAGCTGCTAACTCCTGAAGACTGCACATCACAACAGGTGCGTGTCCTTCTGTGTTTGCTATCTGTATGATCTGTATGTTTGTCTATCTATACCTCTCTGTTTTCCATCTGTCTATCTTTCTAGCTCTCTCTATATATATTTGATATATTCGGGTCTATCTATCTATCTATCTATCTATCTGTCTGTCTGTCTGTCTGTCTGTCGTTCTATCTATCTATCGTTCTATCTATCGTTCTATCATTCTATCATTCTGTCTCTGTCTGTCTGTCGTTCTATCTATCATTCTTTTGTTCTATTTATTGTTCTTTCGTTCTATCTCTTGTTCTGTGGTTCTATCTGTCTATTCTGTCCTTCTATCATTCTGTCTTTCTTCTGTCTTTTCCATTTTTCATTTGTCTCTATCTATCTATCTATCTATCTATCTATCTATCTATCTATCTATCTATCTATCTATCTATC
>NW_015557128.1:701435-701725 GCF_001515605.1 Sinocyclocheilus anshuiensis | reverse complement strand
TGTCTGTCTGTCTGTCTGTCTGTCTGTCTATCTATCTATCTATCTATCTATCTATCGTTCTTTCGTTCTATCATTCTTTCGTTATATCTATCGTTATTTCGTTCTATCTATTGTTCTTTCATTCTATTTATTGTTCTTTCGTTCTATCTCTTGTTCTGTGGTTCTATCTGTCTATTATTCTGTCAGTCTATCATTCTGTCTTTCTTCTGTCTTTTCCATTTTTTGTCTGTCTATCTATCTATCTATCTATCTATCTATCTATCTATCTATCTATCGATCATCTATCTATC
>NW_015557128.1:700214-701407 GCF_001515605.1 Sinocyclocheilus anshuiensis | reverse complement strand
ATCTATCTATCTATCTATCTATCTATCTAGCTATCTATCTATTGTTCTTTCATTCTATCTATCATTCTTTCGTTCTATTTATTGTTCTTTCATTCTATTTATTGTTTTGTGGTTCTATCTGTCTGTTATTCTGTCATTCTATCATTCTGTCTTCTGTCTTTTCCATTTTTCGTTTGTCTATCTATCTATCTATCTATCTATCTATCTATCTATCTATCTATCTGTCATTCTGTCTGTCTGTCTGTCTGTCGTTCTATCGTTCTATCGTTCTATCATTCTTTCGTTCTATTTATTGTTCTTTCGTTCTATCTCTTGTTCTGTGGTTCTATCTGTCTATTCTGTCCTTCTATCATTCTATCTTTATCTATCTATCTATCTATCTATCTATCTATGATTCTGTCTGTCTGTCTGTCTGTCTGTCGTTCTATCATTCTATCATTCTTTCGTTCTATCTATCATTCTTTCGTTCTATTTATTGTTCTTTCGTTCTATCTCTGTCTGTCTGTCTATCTATCTATCTATCTATCTATCTATCTATCTATCTATCTATCTATCTATCTATCTATCTATCTATCTATCTATCTATCTATCTATCTATCTATCTATCTATCTATCTATCTATCTATCTATCTATCTATCTATCTATCTATCTATCTATCTATCTATCTATCTATCTATCTATCTATCTATCTATCTATCTATCTATCTATCTATCTATCTATCTATCTATCTATCTATCTATCTATCTATCTATCTATCTATCTATCTATCTATCTATCTATCTATCTATCTATCTATCTATCTATCTATCTATCTATCTATCTATCTATCTATCTATCTATCTATCTATCTATCTATCTATCTATCTATCTATCTATCTATCTATCTATCTATCTATCTATCTATCTATCTATCGTTCTATCTATCTATCATTCTTTCGTTCTATTTATTGTTCTTTCGTTCTATCTCTTGTTCTGTGGTTCTATCTGTCTATTCTGTCCTTCTATCATTCTATCTTTCTCTATCTATCTTATCTATCTATCGTTCTATCTATCTATCATTCTGTCTGTCTGTCTGTCTGTCGTTCTATCATTCTATCTATCATTCTTTCGTTCTATTTATTGTTCTTTCGTTCTATCTCTTGTTCTATCTCTATCTCCTGGGCTGACAACACCACAGCACTGGCCAAGAAA
>NW_015557128.1:682278-698792 GCF_001515605.1 Sinocyclocheilus anshuiensis | reverse complement strand
TATCTATCTATCTATCTATCTATCTATCTATCTATCTATCTATCATTCTATCTGTCGTTCTATCTGTCATTCTATCTCTTGTTCTGTGGTTCTATCTGTCTATTATTCTGTCATTCTATCATTCTGTCTTCTGTCTTTTCCATTTTTTGTCTATCTATCTATCTATCTATCTATCTATCTATCTATCTATCTATCATTCTGTCTGTCTGTCTGTCGTTCTATCGTTCTATCATTCTTTCGTTCTATCTATCATTCTTTCATTCTATTTGTTGTTCTTTCGTTCTATCTCTTGTTCTGTGGTTCTATCTGTCTATTCTGTCCTATCATTCTATCTTTCTTCTGTCTTTTCCATTTTTCGTTTGTCTATCTATCTATCTATCTATCTATCTATCTATCTATCTATCTATCTATCTATCTATCATCTATCTATCTATCTATCTATCTATCTATCTATCTATCTATCTATATATCATTCTTTCATTCTATCTATCGTTCTTTCGTTCTATTTATTGTTATTTCGTTCTATCTCTTGTTCTGTGGTTCTATCTGTCTGTTATTCTGTCATTCTATCATTCTGTCTTTTCCATTTTTCGTTTGTCTATCTATCTATCTATCTATCTATCTATCTATCTATCTATCGATCTATCTATCTATCTGTCTATCTATCGTTCTATCGTTCTATCATTCTATCTATCGTTCTATCTGTGGTTCTATCTATCTATCTATCTATCTATCTATCTATCTATCTATCTATCGTTCTATCTGTCGTTCTATCTGTCTGTATTTATAGCTGTCTTTGTTTTGTAATCGCATTTGTAATGTTCATAGATGTGTATATAAGTCGGTAGGTCATGTCTGTCAATATTGTACCATATGCGTGTGTCTGTTTGTATCATACATATACGCACAAATATCAGTATGATTATGTATGTTTCTGTCTATCTACCGATCAATACCAGCTTATCGAGATAAACACCTATCTCACTTTCCTTTCATTCACAAGCATTCTTTTGTGTCTTTATAGTTCTCATCGGTATTCCTGGACTGTCGTAACGTTTGACGGGATAATATTAAATCTGGCATTGCTGTAATGCCTCGGCCCATTTGCCAATTAAACATGTCTCTCATGGAGAGAGGGAAAGTGTGTTGATTAGACCTTTAGAACACGTCCAATTGCACAGAGACTATAAAACCATGCTTTAACTAAGGCAAGCCAGAGCACGGTTCACGTCCTCTCCCGAGGGATTTCATTGCAAAGTGTCGCCGAGTCTGAGGGAGATGTTGTTCTAATATCGGCGCATTGTAGCGAAACTCCATAAACGTTTATGGAAATGTAGAGTTTAAATGCAGCTCAGGTCCCTTGGCTGTCGAGAGAGAGAAAGAGAGTCATCTTAGGCTTTCATCAGTCCTTTCTTAATCTAAGGAGAAACAAATCCCCAAAACCTCTGCTCTCATTATTGCTCAGTGATGTGTGTTGTGACAGAGGTAGGACGTGACCTTGCGCTCCTCAAAATGGAGTTGTCTGAACATTTGGAAGCTTAAATTAAAACAATGTTGAATGAACACCGAGTATTACTTGATGGCTGAACAGCAAAAAGAAGCTCAGGTCAAGACCTGCGTCCTTGATTTAGCATTCAGCGAGAGTTTGAAGTGAAACATCTCTCCTTCATGCTTGATAAAAGACTCCTAAGTTGAGGCTGAGAGTGAAGTGAGATGAGTTTATTCACTCAAGTTCTAGACAGCTGTGACAGTTCTGAATATCTTATACTTAAAGGAATCGTACACAGTTCACACACACACTTTTTTTATTGTTTGCTCACCCTCATGTTCTTCCAAACCTGTATGCTGTTATTATGTGTGGAAAACAAAACAAGAACAGCATAAAAAACTTCTATATTAGAAACTTACAAGTCATAAGATCGTTTTGTTTGAGGAAAAGAATGAAATTTGAATTATTAGTCCCTGAAAATCTTCCTCATTTAACACGTTATTATTATCAATTTGAATATTCAGATTGGAGCATTGCATTCAATTACGCTGCACACAAGAACCAGTGTTTTCTTGGTCATATGTCTCTCATGGCTTCAGAAGACTTATGGACTACTCTTATGCTACTTTTATGATCAGTTTGGTGCTTAAATCGTGCTTTTTACATTTTTGTAGCTTGTCAGATGTGCTTATTGAGAACTATCATTGTATGGAAGTTCAAAATGTGCTCTATACTGAAAAAACAGCATGCAAGTTTAAAAATGCCATGAGAGTGAGTAGATAATGTCTGTAAGTCATTAGTCGCTGAAAATCTTTCTCATATATCACATTTTATTATTATTAATTTAAATATTAAGACTGGTGCGTTGCATTCAATTAAGATGCACACAAGAACCAATGTATTTTTTTACGCATGTCTATCATGGCTTCATAAGACTTGGAATATAGTTATATGGGCTTGTGATCAATTTGGTGGTTAAATGGTGCTTTTTTCATTTTTGTAGCTTGTCAGATGTGCTTATTGAGAACTATCATTGTATGGAAGAAGTTCAAAATGTGTTGAAAATTTTTTTTAATTTTTTTATTTAATATCTCACATGTGGCTTCAGAAGACTAAGAACATAGAGCACAAGTTGTATGGACTACTTTTATGCTATATGTTACCTTTATGATAAATTGTTTAAATTGTGCTTTTTTCCCTTTTTGGAGCTTGGCAGATGAATAAAATAACAGCATGCACGTTTGAAACAACCTGAGAGTGAGTGGGTAAAGTCTGAATTGTCATTATTTGGATGAATATCCCCTTAAAAGTTACGCTAGTATGAGCACTGTTTTTATTTTTGAGCAAATGTGAACTGCTCTAAGAGATGGTGTTTTCTTCCAAATGGGAGTTATAACAGGATGAAATGCAAGAGTTTTGTTGAAGTATGACTGTGATATTCCTCTCCACTCGATGGAGAATTGTTCAAACGGCAGAGTTGTTTTATTTTGTTTGACAGGGTATTTTTTGCAAGTCTATTGATCCTTTTCAGGAACGGAGCGCCTTCTCTTGCACTAAAACCATTTTAGAGTTATTTGCAGGTCGTTTCTCTGTGCTTTTGTTGGGGGCTTGTGTTTGTGATGCAAACTCTTATTAGGGGAGGCATGAAACGAACCATTTCGAATCATAATTCACGGTCACAGCAAGAGATTCATTCAGTGTAGAGCTTTACAACTGCTTTATGTGTCTCTGGTGCCTGGATGGTGCAATTAAAGAGTCTAACTGATCGATAAGAGAGCATATCTCTATGCCTAAGTGATTTTAAAAACCTGTAAGTTGGATATAACACAAATAAAATGTTTTTTGTTTTTTTTTAACAATTGCACTCATTAGTTTATGGTCTGTCTGTACAACTGGTTTCTCTTGCAAAACTAATTACAAAACTCTTACAAAACCTAGTTAGCTGTCTACATAGGCAGCATTTTGCATTTTAAGGCTAAAAAGTGTATTTTTATTATAAAATAGGATGTTTGAGTATAACCAATTATATTTATTTATTTATTTATTTAGTCATTTATCAGACGCTTTTATCCAAAGCGACTTACAAATGAGGACAACAGAAGCAATCAATTGTAGTATTAAAACAACTAAAAACAGATCCAAAACTAAAAGCTAAAACTTTATAAATACTACCTATACATTTTAAAAATAAAGAGATTAAATAAAAATGACAAATGCATAAATTATATAATTTATATTAATGTATTATTCATTTAAATGTATATTTAATGTAATATTTAAATGTACTCCAAAGTACTCAACCTAATTTATATATAAATCAAAGTATTATTTGATGTTTTATATATAATATTATTTGACCGTACTTGAATTTTCAATCTGAAAATTCTGTCATAATTTACTCATGTTGTTTATACTAATATATCCAACTTTAGCAAAAAAATTGATTATAATTATAAATTTATAATGGCCTATTAAGCTCTAAGTACAAAAACCCATAAAAGTGGTCCATACGACTCATGCACTATATTCCAAGTCTTCTCGATAGCTTTGTATGAGTAACAAGTGATATTTAAGTCTGTTCCTCACACAAAGTTATCATATGACATCTGTGGACTTGCAATAAAATACAAAAGTCATATTAACTACTTTATTGGTTCTTTTATGGTGTATTTTAATTTATGGTGGTAATTTTGGAGCTTGATAGACATGATCTGTCATTTGTAAATAAGCAAGCTTCATGACATTTTTTCAAAAATTCTCCTAGATGAAATGACGGTGAGTAAATTAAAACAACTAAAAACAGATCCAAAACTAAAAGCTAAAACTTTATAAATACTACCTATACATTTTAAAAATAAAGAGATTAAATAAAAATGACAAATGCATAAATTATATAATTTATATTAATGTATTATTCATTTAAATGTATATTTAATGTAATATTTAAATGTACTCCAAAGTACTCAACCTAATTTATATATAAATCAAAGTATTATTTGATGTTTTATATATAATATTATTTGACCGTACTTGAATTTTCAATCTGAAAATTCTGTCATAATTTACTCATGTTGTTTATACTAATATATCCAACTTTAGCAAAAAAATTGATTATAATTATAAATTTATAATGGCCTATTAAGCTCTAAGTACAAAAACCCATAAAAGTGGTCCATACGACTCATGCACTATATTCCAAGTCTTCTCGATAGCTTTGTATGAGTAACAAGTGATATTTAAGTCTGTTCCTCACACAAAGTTATCATATGACATCTGTGGACTTGCAATAAAATACAAAAGTCATATTAACTACTTTATTGGTTCTTTTATGGTGTATTTTAATTTATGGTGGTAATTTTGGAGCTTGATAGACATGATCTGTCATTAGCAAGCTTCATGAAATTTTTTCAAAAATTCTCCTAGATGAAATGACGGTGAGTAAATAATGACAGGTTTAATTTTTTGGGTCAACTACTCCTTTAATTTGCAATTTAATTTAAAACGTTTTTTTAAGATTTTCTTATTATAAGCAAGTTAGAGTCCTTATTGCATGTCAGAGGAAGTCACTGGCTCTTTCATGAAGTGTACATTCATTTATTTCAATGAGAACATGAGAGCGGTCTTATTCGCTTCAATTATACAGCTCTATGACCCAAAACCAGCTCATTTGGTTCATTCATAAATCTTAATGAGCAACAATCTGTCTTGTCTTTTTGGCTCTTTTTCCCATGAGGCTGGCTTTATCTTCCTCCGTCTGATCCTGGCGGTTGATTACCGTGACTTTCTGCATCAAGGTCATCGCGGGAGAATGAAAATCTCCACGCATCCTGATGTTAATTGCACAGGACCGAATGCCATCGCAACAAGTAAACATATGCTGTTACGTTAGCCAGGAATTCTCCGTCGATCCGAAATGGAGCTTGATGATGACTGTAATTTCTCCTGCTGTGCATTGATTGCGTGTCAACGTGACTTTTCGACTGCGGTAATTCCCGCACATTGTGTTACAAAGAAAATGAATCTTGTCTTTCTTATCCACATTCTCGTCTGGCCAGCATATTATGTGGGATTCATTCGGATATGTGAGACATGGCAGCGAATCAGATTGATGGGTTCAGAGGGAAATAGATCTTTAAGCGTCTTCTAATGAAGACAGATTAGCAGTTGGGGTTGATGGGGGTCGGTGTAGGATCACGGCGTGTTAGGAATTGAATGATGGCCCAACGATTGCTAATACCGACAACATTTTCGTCAGAGGTTCACCTCGAGCGCAAGATCTTAACTCGTTTCTGATTAGAAAGTAATGCTACGGTCGTGCGATGGTTAATCGGTCGCAGCAGATGCTGGATGAGCTGTTTTATAGAATGGATGTTTATTTGATGCAAAGACTGAAATGGATTTTATGCCTATTTGTGTGGTCTGAGATCACATTAAAAAGCTGAAGTGTGTCATTTCTGTCACTAGTGTTGCCAATTGGATTTAGCCAATAATGACCACTTTCAAACAGGTTTCCTGAAGACGCTCCCCACTGCGTGGCTGCCATTGGTTGGTCTAAGAGATAGTCCCGCCCCCAAACTCACACCATTGGTTGAGCCCGTGTTGGTCTGTTTGAAACAATGAGCATAGTTTTGATAAGTAACAAATGTTTACACTTGGGAAAATTAAACTATGATTTTCTTCCTTATGGACATCTCAGCATCAGTGCTATTTTATACTATATATGCTATAATATTATTTTGAATTGGCTTTTTTATATTTTTTCAGTTTTCATTGTAGTTCATTCAAATCTTTGTAATTTTGCTTTGATCATTTTATTACTATTATTATTTCTTTTATATATTTTTTTAGTTCATTTTGTTATTTAGTTTCATTTACTTTGTTTCAGTTTTAGTTTAGTACTTCAACTTTGATAATTTAAATTTTTTTAATGTTTATTTTTTTTAATTTAGCTTTCTTTTATTTTATTCTATTTCAGTTTTAGTCATTTTAGTACTTAAACTTTATTTGATTTTAGCTTTATTTCAAGTTATTAAAATGATATTTTAATAGTTTTAGTTAACAATAACTATAATGCACTATTGCTAAGGACTAATGTTAGTAAATCAGTGATATTGATCATGTACTCTTTGTACAGATGGTCAGATGTTTTGCTTCCATTGAAGCTCAAAATGCTGGAATTGATCACGTTCATCAGGTTTTGTTTCCAGTGCCGCTGTCATTAAAGCAAGTTATTTTGGAATATATACATTTTTCAGTTAAATTTTCAATCAAATAGTCTTTCAGATTCAGTTAAATAAGAAAAATGCAAAAAAATAAAACAACATTTTTTTTTTTTTTTTTTATACATATTTGTTTTCTCCGACTTTTTGACCTTTGAGGAGTTGAAAATGCAGAAATAAATGCATGTCTTTTGCATTTCCAGCTTCATCCACATGGAGTCAGTGTGATGTTTGTGAGTGTCATTAGCTCCGTTCTTTTATTTTGTCTCATTTTTGGGGATTTAATACCCTCCCCTGGTGGGAAACGTGTCATTTAGAGAGAAGCATGCATCAAAATTGTGTAATGAGTGATTTTCAATGTGTGATCTAGTTAAAGTTTATTTTTTCCTGTGCCTTCAGGCTCTTCATACAGCCTGATGGGATCCTAAAGTCAACATGAAATCAAAATACATCCTTTTCAATTTGTAAATGCATGCTGCTGGTCTTATTGTGCACAACTCATGTTATTCCAAAGATTTATCTCTGGAAACATTTTATCTTTATCCAAAGATTCCAAAGATATACCAAAGATTTATTTTTGGAATCTTTAATCAAAATGTGATCATTGCTCTGCATCTGAAACAACCGACAACTCTTTTCTTTCAACCATCTGACTCTGTTCCGGTATATAACACCCACTATTCACAATCCAGTCAATCTCCAATGGATAAAATCAACTCCTGCCATACATTTCACTTGGAAAACCATCCGATTATGGAAGTAAAAGAGGTTGTGACTTTCATGTGGACTTCATGGATCATATCATAACAAATCTTAGTGTATTAGACCATCCTCAATGCATTCAGGCATTCAACAGTGTAGTAAATTTCATGCAGATTTTTGTAAATGATCAAATCAGACTGATTAGCCTCTAAAAACTGCCCGAGATTTGTCCATTAGGTGATTTGGTGTTGATTGCATGCATTAGCAAATGTCTTGGAAACAGGAGCGAATGAACAAGCGATGTAAACAAATTATTCATTACCTTCAAGCCCACATTAAGCCCTGATTTCAGAGAACGATATCAGATGTCTTGTTTCTGGCCACATCTGTCATCTCCAAGCTTTGATTAGAACTGTCTCATGTTTTCTGACAGATTTTTTCTCAGCTTTGTGTCATCTGCTCCTTTCTGATGTAGGGCGAAATATTCTCTGTTATTTCAATGATTAGAAAAGAAGCTGAAGAACTGTTCCACATCCTTCCTCAAGTCATTCCACAGATTTTCAGTGGGGTTTGAGTCTGGGCTCTGAGACGGCAGCAGATTTTCCTCAAGAATTTGACGGTATTTTGCCCCACGAGTGCTCCAGTCCCTGCTGCAGAGAAACACCCAGAACAGGATATTACCTCCTCCATGCTTTACTGGAGGAATCTGTTATTTGGATGCTGAGCTGGATTGGATTTCTGCCAGATATATCGTTTGGAATTGAGGCCAAATAATTCAATTTTAGTCTCATCTGCCTCAGAATCTTCAAGGTGTGTTTTGGCAAAGCTCAGTCTGACTGCATGTGGCCTTTCTTGAGGAGTGGCTTCTTTTTTGCAACCCTCCCATACAAGCCACATTTGTGGAGAATTTGTGATATTGTTGTCACATGCACACAATGACTGCTTCATATTCTTTGTGTGCCATTGAGAAGGTGATTAGCTACACCTGATTGAGTTAACAAGTAATTTTTAGGACTGTGGTGATCCTTTTTCCATCTCAGTGATTCTAGTTTTTTTTATTTTAAATTTGTTTTTCTGACATGTTGGTGTTATATCTTTTACTTGGATGTTATAAATTGCACTGAGTAAATACAGCTGGATAAAACAAAAACTGTGTCCGTCTTCACTTCAGGCTGCAAAGCAACAAAAATGTGATTATTTTAAAGGGGGCAGATTCTACTCACTGTAGGTCACGTCTTGGTCCTTGTCGTGAGTCTTTCATCACTTGACTGTTATATTTAGCTTTTCTTTTGGAGATTTTTAGGGCTCAGATTGTGTGTTAGGACTGATGGTCGAATACAACCTGCCGAGGCTAAATATACATTCTGTTTCCATGAATGTTGGTTTATGATCTTGCATCAGGCATTCTGGGATCTCTGAGCGGTAATCGACACTTATGATATACAGAACCTCTGCACAGGCTTAAGGGAGGCGATACAAGCAAAATTTCTTGCCATATTCTATAAAAAAAAATTGGTCTTTGTTGATGTAAACTGTCATCCAAAAGACCTCTGCACAGGCTTAAGGGAGGCGATACAAGCACAATTTATTTAAAAAAAAATTGGTCTTTGTTGATGTAAACTGTCATCCAAAAGTTTGGGGTCAGTTATTTATTTAGATGTATGTATTTTTTTTCTATTTCAAACAAATGTTCTTTTGAACTTACTATTCATCAAAGAATCCTGAAAAAAATATCATGGTTTCCACAAAAATATGAAGTAACACAACTGCTTTCAACTTTGATAATAATCAGAAATGTTTCTTGAGCAGCAAATCAGCATATTAGAATGATTTCTGAAGGATCAGGTGACACTGACTGGCGTAATGATGCTGAAAATTCACCATTGCATCACAGGAATAAATTACCGTTAAAAATATATTACAATAGAAAACAGTTATTTTAAATTGTAAATATTTTTAATATATTTTAAATACTTTTCAATTATTGTTTTTAATCAAATAAATGCAGCATAAGAGACTTCTTTCAAAAACTTTAAAAAATCTTACCGACCCCAAGCTTTTGAACACTAGTGTATATGTATTATAATATACATATTATCAATTAAGAATTTTAAAATTGCTCTAAAATGACTTAATAAATGGCCCTTTTTAAAATTTTAGTTGTTGGCAGACATACCTGCCATATATTGGCAGACAGACAGTTATCAGACATATTTTTGCGTATTTATTAAGTTGAAATTTTGGACACATTTTTATTATGAGTATTTTCCACATTGCAGTTTTTTTCATGAATTTACTATGTTTTTTTTTCTATAAAAAATGGGAATTATTGTAGTGACAAAATGAAAATCATCTTCAATTTTTTCTTTTTAAATGTTGTAATTTATCAGATGTCTTGAGAGATTTAAGCTTTGCCCTCTGGTACACACTTAATTACTTAACATGCATGCAAATTGTATAAATGTGTAGCTAGAAGCACCTTGAATGTCTTTTGAAGCTTATACATTTAGTATGGCTTAAATATATTGAATATATTGATATATTTAATGTAGTTAAATATATTAAATGTACTTAAAAAAAAAAAAAAAAATCAAACCAGTTTAATGTTTCAGCCCAAGTATTGCTCGGCACAGACTGATTGTTTTAAAAGCTGCTATTTTCCATTAGTTCCTTTCCATAATTCTTGTTTTCTCATAATTCATGGGTTTCAAATCGATGTCTCATGCCATTATGTGTGACGGCACCCAAAACAGCAGGATTTTCCACAGAATGTTCCTGAAGATGGCAGATTGTTATCTTGTTTGAGCTGTGAGTGCAGGAGACTCCTGTGTGTATGTGTGTGTGTGTGTGTGTGTGTGTGTGGGCAGCCAGGACTCATCATGACATCCGGCCGTCATGTGGGTTAATCTCAGGAGAGGAGTGTGTGCGACAGCCAGCTGTAATGAAGCACCTGACGTGAGTCCTCCAAACATGAAGGTGTTTTTTCACCGTAATCTGTCCTGTGCTCCATCAGGTCCTCCTGTCCTGTGAAATTAGTGTATTTCAAGTCAGCGTCATCCATGTTTACAGCACAGAGCGCAGTCGAGTCTGTTATGTTATGCAGTCTGTGTCTGTTTCACACTGTGAGCGTAAGTGTGGCATAACTGCGACAGCATGTGTGCGGTGAGCTTTCACTCTGACAGCGCTTCTGCTGCGCAACACAACTGTTCCTCTAGATGGAAAATAAAGTGATTTCTGGGTTACCACATTGTAGCAGATTCACTTAATCTGACTTACTTTTGGATCTAAACCATGGTGTGTTTGTGTCAGAAATGTGAGTACCACCATGAGTACCTTCAAAGGCTGGTTACTGCTGTAACTAGATAACAACTCAGTAGTGAACAAGAGTTTGACTGTAATTGAAGTATTTGTTACATTCTATATTAATACAACACGTTGCTGTGTCATATGGCAATGCAAAAATCATACAGTGCCACTAATGAACTATATTATTTACATATTATATATTTATGTTATTTAAAACTGGGCATTATATAATTATAATGTGTAATGTATAAAATATAATAATGAAAATGGTATATAATAATACACACGCCAATGTATTATATATATATATATATATATATATATATACAGTAGTATATATAGTAATTTTTTGCTAATTTTTTTATTTAAGAAAAAGCCAAACAATTTGCCTATAAGAAAAAGAAACCTAATTCCAAGATATTTGACCACTATCAGTATTTTTCTTGTTGTATGCATAAATCTGAGGTTTATTATTTCTTCCTTCCTTCCTTCTTTCCTTCCGTACCTACTTACTTATTTACCCACTTCCTTCCTTCCTTACTTATTTAAGAAAAAGCAAAACAATTTTCCCATTGGGGAAAGAAAAATAAACCTAATTCAAGATATTTTTTGAACAGTCTTTATATCTTACACAGTTTAGTTTCTAAATTTTCACGTTTTAAGGAATGCAAGACAAAAAAGCTTATTTAGAAAATGATTGCTTTGTAGTGTAAGTGACTAAAAGCGTTTACAGTTATTTTAACATGTTTAAGGAAGTTTAGACACTTTGTTTCATGTCGCACCTACTGTTTGAACTCACCACAAGGTAAAATCATGGTAACGCAATGCTTCTTATTGCTTTACCAGGCATCATTGGTAGCAGTCCGTTTCCGCATGTTATTCTGGATTGCTTTCATATCGATTTCAAACCGTATCAAAGTTTGCATGAACCCCTTGAACTCCACTCTTATCAAGCAGAACTGAGTTTGGAAAACCACTTTCACACCAATCAAACTCAGGTGTCGAACAGCCTCGGGTCCTCGCCAGAAAGCTCTAGTGTGAAAGCGGCCTTACAGACTACAGATGGTCCCTGAGTCCTATTGAATGTGTCATTTTAATCGCTCTGAGTGGGTGTGGCGAACAACTTCCCCCTTATTTTACATATTAATGTTGTAAAATCCATTTCTCAATTGGCAAAAGATGTAAGTTAGGAGTTTTTTTGTGCAATGGGGATACTCTCTCAGAAAGCCTAGAAATGAGGGTTAAGAGAAAGGAAGATACGTCGCCTGTCACCTTCAGCATGTTCTGTCCTCTTCTGCCTTCATCTCAAAGTCTCTGTGTGTATTAGACAGGGAGAGAGAGAGAGGGCTTATGTATTATTCCCACTTCTACCAATCAGAGTGTCTCTCGCAGTCATCACTGGTCATTCGTCAACCTGACGTGACCTCATCTGCTTCTCTCTAGCCTGAAACAAATGTTCGCCACCGACACAAAGCTTTCTGCAAATTAAAATTTCTAATCTGACTCTTCAGTGGGAAGCCAAGTGTGTGTGTGTGTGTGTGTGTGTGTGTGTGTGTGTGTTTTGAAACTGCAGCCAAGCTTCAAGATGCTCTTCATTTTAAGTAGTTAAGCTACAGTCAAGCTACAAAGAAAGTGTTTAGCTGCATAACAAGTTGATAACAAAAGTAGCAAACTACAGTGAAGCTGCATTAAATGGGGCAGTTTCTTTCTAAATGAAATATTATTGATAATATTATTAATATTGTCTATAATGTAAAATTATTTATATTTAATATGTATTTTTATAGATAATATTAACATGAATAGATAGTTTATTAATATTATTTTTAATATTTAATTAATAGATAATATTTCATTTTGTAATCAAGAAGTTTATTTGGCACAAAACAATGATGATCTCAATAAGGATGACTTGAACGGATAAATTTGCACTAAATACAGCCATTAAAACTAAACAAACTATTATTTATAATGTTGAAAACATAATTATGAACAGCTGTATTTAACAATTGTTTGGTTGCTGCTGCGCAGCTACTCCAACCACATTATTTTGCCCATTTTACTGCAATAATATATTCAAATATAAATCTAACATGATAAACATTATAAATATAAATAAAATAAAAATACAATAAAATAAATAAATATATGTAATAAAAATAAATCTAAATTATATATAGGCTATATATAATATAAAATATAATATATAATATAAATTTATAAAATATGTGAGAATATTGTTTGATATGTATTTTATTGGTTGTATGTTTTAGTAAATTCTGATTGTGGTTGATCAAAGTGAGTTTGTGAAGTTTCTGATCTCTGGCCTACTAATTTAAATATTATTATTTTTATTTTTATTTTACTTTCTAACTACATTAATTTGAGTAAAATTCACTGTAAATTCACTGTTCTATTTTAAATGTCAATTTTTGTACCAATTTATATTCACTGTAAATGAAAGAAAACATAGTTTGTGCATTTTAATAATTAAATAGATAGACACATTATTCTTTTATTTTGTTTTATTTCATGCGTTTTATTTTTATTTTTATTTTTTTGTTAATGCTGAACTTTAATCTTCTTTCAGTCTTCCAGTGTAGATATTGTGTAAGTTAGCCCAGAAACATATGAAAGAAATTTTATATGAGTATGTGAAAGCAGTTTCTAGCTATGCAAGCTTCTGTGCATTGTTGCGATCTAAAATGCAATTCATAATGTATGCAATGCATTACCAATATTGCAACTAGCAAACATTATCTTTTACAGGCAGATTTGCCTTTCAGATCATCTGCTGTCTTGGCAAAGACTCTTGCAGAGCAATGTTGTTCAGTGGAGTTAAATCTGCAATTATAGCTACAGTAGTTACCTGAACGATGACACAAGGGTTTTAAGGTGGCTCTATTGCCCCCCTCAGTTTTGTTACTGCCAGAGCAATGCAAAATGCATGTTAGCTTGTCGGCCAAGTGTTTACATCACGTTTGTTTATAGTCACAATCCTGTAGCGCAATCCAGCACAGAATTTCTAAATACTCATTCTTCATCCTTGCATCTAATTAGAGCTTCAACCAGAGCAGCAGAGCACATTGTTCAAGGTTTTGGCCACAAAATGAACTCAAATCAATCGAAAAGCATGGCACAAGGTGAATTATAACTTCATAGAAAGTATTTAGAGGCAAGGCCGTTCAGGCAAACTCACCAAAGATTCAGCCTCAACATGGTTCAGCCTTGTTTACGGGCTTTAACTTGGATCAATCTTTGTCATCATATGATGCTTCTGTTTTGAATTTTTGTGTAAAGGTGTGAAAAGCAGCCACAACGAACAAAGCAGGGAGAATGCAAGGACTTTTCAAAATTGAGCCCGGTTGCCATGGCAAACTGGATTTAGAGGCAAACGTGAAAAAGCCGAGAAGCAGAGATGGAGACAAGCAGAGAGAAAGCAAGTATAAATGCTTGTAAAATGAATTGCGAAGGTCATATCATCTGTGCGCTTCAGTAAAATATTAACAGCGGAACAAGAGAGCATAATTAGTCTTCAAGTCTTCCTCGCTCGCTCTCTCTCTCTCTCTCTGAATACCTGCACGGGAAACAGCGTTGCCCCTGTGAACCCGGTTTGCCACTTAGCACCTCTTCACCAGCGGAAGAACTGAGTCATCTTTGACCCTTGTGCTGAACCGGTGGGTGTTTGAAATAATGCCGATGTCCTCACTGGAGTAAAGCACACACACTCAGAGACTCTCTTTCACAGCCTAGTGAGCTGCCTACATAGGCTGCTTTTTAAGATGTCATGGGCACGCTGTTTCAAAAGGTACGCCGTATGATCATGCTTCCTTCTAAGGCAGTGGTTTTCAACTGGTTTTGCTTCAGAGTGCAGGTTTTAAATTAGAAATCAAATGGAAACCCAACAAACCATGCAAGTCAACTCTAGTAGAAAAGTAAAAAAAAAAAAAAATGATTGCCATGAAATGCACAAGTACTCATATTTACAGCACCGCCTGAAAGTTTGGAATAATTAAGAAGCCTGATTTGAAAGTCTCTTTTGCTCACCAAGGCTGCATTTATTTGATCAAAAATACAGTAAAAACAGTACAATTGTGAAATATTGTTACAATTTAAAGTAACTGTTTTCTATTTGAATATATTTAAAATATAATTAATTACTTTGTGATGCAAAGCTGAATTTTCAGCATCATTACTCCATAAGTGTCTTCAGTGTCACATGATCCATCAGAAATCATTCTAATATGCTGATTTGCTGCTTAAGAAACATTTATTATCATGAAAACAGTTGTGCTGCTTCATATTTTTCAAAAGTTAAAAACATACTAAAAAAATTTAAGTATGCTTAAAACAATTCCATAAGGATGCATTAAATTGATTAAAAGTGACAGTAAAGGCATTTATAACATTGCAAACAATTTCTATTTAAGTGCTATTCATTGATGTTTCTATTCATTAATTCCTGAAAAAATATTTATCATGCTTTTTCACAAAAAATATTAAGCAGCAAAAACTGTTTTCAACATTGATAATAAGAACGATTCATAACTGAGCAACAATAGTAATCGATAATTTAGCAGCAATCAGCATATTAGAATGGTTTCTGAAGGATCATGTGACACCGAAGACTGGAGTAATGATGCTGAACATTCAGCTTTGATCACAGGAATAAATTACACTTTAAAATATGTTCTCAAGGTTTTACCTAGCTCAAAATGAAGCGGAGGTGGTATCATCTTGTTCATGTGCACCCACCCTTCAACTGGCTGAAACAAACACTTTTTACACGCAACATATTTTATGTGCTAATAATTAGATGATTGAAGAAAATGACAATTATCAAGTAACATTTTACAAAAACAAACCTTTTGAACATTAAATTAAATGCAACATAACAACTAAAAGGGGCCCTTTTGCAGTGTAGGTGAACATAAACATAACAACACTTCCTGTCTGCCATGCTGCTGAGTAGTTTGTGATTGTAGCTCTGTGTAGCTTCGCTTTTCTGTTGAATCTCTATCTTACTATCAGTCTCTGTTGTTTAAAGTGATAAAATATAACTGAACTCCCACCATATTTCTGATACTATCTATCAAACTAACCTGATTAATTTGATCGTTCGCTTTTATTCTAAAACCGCGAGTGCAGCGCGTTAGCATTCGTTAGCCGGTTAGCTTGTCATTCACGTTTCCATTCGCGTCTATTGCTGTTTTCTCTTTTTTCTCTCGCTCCGTTTCTTTTCTCTCTCGCTCCATTTTTTCACGAGTTCATCAAACAACAGTGGTAAGTCAGAATTATTCATCAATCATTGTGAATCAATGAGTAATGGCTTCTTCTCCTGCTATTGTTGTTTGCACCGCTTTCCACATGTATAGTTTGCCACATGCGTGTATAGTGACGCACCCACTGAGAAACCTGATGAAAGTGCTCTAGTTATTGGCGATTCTATTGTACGGAACGTGAAAATAGAGACACCAGCCACCATAGTCCAATGTTTACCGGGAGCCAGAGCGCCTGACATCTTGGCAAATTTAAAAGTGCTGGCTAGTGCTAAACGTAAATTCAGTAAGATTGTTATTCACGCCAGCGCTAATGATTTTCGACTTCGCCAGTCAGAGATCACTAAAAATAACATTAAAGGGGTGTGTGAACTTGCAAGTACGATATCAGACACTGTAATATGCTCTGGTCCCCTCCCTGCTTACCGTGGTGATGAGATACATAGCAGACATCACTCAATGGCTGGATGTCTAAGTGGTGCCCGCAGAATAACATAGGTTTCATAGACAATTGGATGA
>NW_015557128.1:681727-682113 GCF_001515605.1 Sinocyclocheilus anshuiensis | reverse complement strand
TTAAAGAATGTGCTGATTTTATATCCGAGTTAGTGCTGGCTGCAGATAAAGTTTTAATTGTTGGTGATTTTAATATCCATGTTGATAATGAAAAAGATGCATTGGGATCAGCATTCATAGATATTCTGAACTCTATTGGGGTTAGACAACACGTGTCAGGACCTACTCATTGTCGAAATCATACTTTATATTTTATACTGTGACATGGAAGTGATGTTGATGGTGTTGAAATTATGCAGCCAAATGATGATATCTCAGATCACTATCTAGTCTTGTGCAAACAAAAAAGCTAAAACTGTAAATTCTACTCTTTGTTACAAGTATGGTAGAACCATCACTTCTACCACAAAAGACTGCTTTGTAAGTAATCTTCCTGATTTATCTAA
>NW_015557128.1:679015-681361 GCF_001515605.1 Sinocyclocheilus anshuiensis | reverse complement strand
CACAACGCCTACTCATTGTCGAAATCATACTCTAGATTTAATACTGTCACATTGAATTGATGTTGATGGTGTTGAAATTATGCTTCAAATTGCAACTGAAAGCGATGATATCTCAGATCATTATTTACTCTTGTGCAAACTTCATATAGCTAAAACTGTAAATTCTACTATTTGTTACAAGTATGGTAGAACCATCACTTCTACCACAAAAGACTGCTTTGTAAGTAATCTTCCTGATTTATCTAAGTTCTTTAGCATATCCAATACCTCAGAACAACTTGATGTAACAGAAACTCTCTTTTCTAGCATTTTAGATACGGTTGCTTATTTACGCTTAAGGAAGATTAAGGAAAACAGTCTGACACCGTACCCCAGGGTTTTTTTCAATACAGTGGCTAAATTAACGAAAAATAAAGCATCAACGGGTTGACATTTCCCAACAGCACAGCAGTAATGACTTTATGAACTTTACTTCCAAGATAGACACTATTAGAGATAAAATTGTAACCATGCAACCGTCAGCTACAGTATCGCATCAGATGCGCTATAGATCCCCTGAGGAACAATTCTATTCATTCTCTACTATACATGTATGTTAGACCCTATTCCATCTAAGCTCCTAAAAGATGTGCTTCCAGAAGTCATAGACTATTCTGACTATTATTAATTCGTCATTGTCATTAGGATATGTCCCCAAAACCTTCAAACTGGCTGTTATTAAGCCTATGGAGATATCATCAGGAAACACGGTGTTAGCTTTCACTGTTATGCTGATGATACTCAGCTCTATATTTCTTCACGGCCATGCGAAACATACCAATTTGAAAAATTAATGAAATGCATAGTCTATATAAAAACTGGATGACAAGTAATTTCTTACTGCTTCCATGTCAAAAATATATCTAAATTACGACCTATGCTCTCAATGTCAAATGCAGAAATGTTAGTTCATGCGTCCATGACCTCAAGGTTAGATTGTTGTAATTCTTTATTGGGTGGTTGTTCTGCATGCTTAATAAACAAACTCCAGCTGGTCCAAAATGCAGCAGCTGTCAACACTGCGCTGGCTCCCTATTAAACATCGTTTAGATTTTAAAATCTTGCTTATTACTTATAAAGCCCTGAATGGTTTAGCACCTCAGTATTTGAACGAGCTCTTGTTACATTTTAGTCCTCCACATCCGCTGCGTTCTCAAAACTCTAGCAATTTGATAATACCTAGAATTTCAAAATCAACTGCGGGCGGAAGATCCTTTTCTTATTTAGCGCCCAAACTCTGGAATAACCTACCTAACATTGCTCACATTTACTTTCATAATGGGTTCATTCCTGGTATGCTGTGCCTTTTGGACAGAATAAGACATAGAACACTTCCCATAACACCCGATGTACTTGCTACATTGCTAGAAGAATGGCAGCTGCGCTAATATTAGTCTGTTTCTCTCTTATTCCGAGGTCACCATAGCCACCAGATCCAGTCTGTAATCAGATCAGATGGTCACTGCAGTCACCCGGATCCAATTCGTATCCAGCCCAATCACTGAATTCAATGATGAACTGCCTTTAACTTAAAATTGAGTGAAGTGACATGTGACATGTGACCAAATATGGTGACCCATACTAGGAATTAGTGCTCTGCATTTATCCTAATTAATGCTGTACAGTTGCTTTGACACAATCAGTATTGTTAAAAGCGCTATATAAATAAATGTGACTTGACTTGACTTGACATAACATTAGGTTGTGAAACACTGCAATAAATTGAAAATCTTTATTCACTTCATGCACATCGCTTTGATCCAATATACATATATCCACTTATTATAAAGTGTCTTTATAGAAAACAAAACATTTTCTTACAACCTTACGTGAATTCTGTGATAGAATACATCATGAAATTTAATTCGCAGCAGGGTAAGAGGTGCATTAGCGCTAACATTAGCATAAAGCTACATAAGACTATTTATAAAATTAATACTATGCTTTTACTCACATCTCTCTTCAAACCACCATCCAGTGTTTGTAATAACTTCCGATTTTCATGTCCGTTAGGATGCTGCTTCAGAAGGCATACACTGAGGCAGCGCACTAGGATTTGGAACGTAGCCATACTCAGCGTATGGGAAGGGAGGAGGGGAAAAAGTATTTGGCTTTTTCAGAAGGGATAAGCTGTGTCTGGCATCTGATGAAGGTAGTGGAGGGAAGATTAGCATTCGTTAAGCTTTAGGCGATATGAAGGTGAGTTCTTTTGTGGACACTTGCCTTGATGAATCTTCAACAGTGGCTAATCTAGTGTGTGTGTGTGTGTGTGTGTGTGTGTGTGTGTGTGTGTGTGTGAGAGAGAGA
>NW_015557128.1:678318-678851 GCF_001515605.1 Sinocyclocheilus anshuiensis | reverse complement strand
GTTATATAGTGTGTGTGTGTGTGTGTGTGTGTGTGTGTGTGTGTGTGTGAGAGAGAGAGCGAGAGAGAGAGAGAGCATTGACATCACTGTGCACATGTTGGATATGTGATTCTTAAAGGGTTAGTTTACCCAAAAATGAAAAGTAGCCCATAAATTACTTACCCTCAAGTCATCCTAGGTGTATATGACTTTCTTCTTTCAGACGAATCCAGTCGGAGTTATATTAAAACTTGTCTTTGATCTTTCAAGCTGTTTCATGGCACTCAGCGGGTGTTGCATGCTTCAGTCCAACACAAATTAAATAAAAAGCGCCCATTCATAAAAAAAAGTGTCTCACACGGCTCCGGGGGGTGAACAAAGGCCTTCTGTAGCGAATCGATGCGTTTTTGTAGGAAAAATATCCATATTCAAAATGAAATAATCACTTTAATGTAGCTTGCGCTCACTGTTGTAAAGGTTGTCACTGTTGTCACCTCTGAGGTCAGTGCTGCGCTTGCGCCAGTGAGTCTCGTGAAAACCAGCGTTTGTTAACA
>NW_015557128.1:674317-678009 GCF_001515605.1 Sinocyclocheilus anshuiensis | reverse complement strand
ACTTTCTCTGACACACCAGTTTCAGGTCTTGGAGTCTCTACTAATGAGCTGATGACCTGAATCAGGTGTGTTTGATTAAGGAGACATGCAAAACTTGCAGTGTTGGGGTGCCTACAGGACCAGGGTTGGGAACCACTGTCCTATGGTAGCTGTGGTGAAGGATGAACTAATGAAAAAAACAATCAAACAAAACAACAACAACAACAACAAAACATTATATTGAGCATATAATCTATTGAAGCTGTATTATAAATCTTTATTCAGTAATAATTATAATTATGTAAATCTTTAATTATTTAATAATATAATATATAATACAATATAATGATCATTTCAATAATTCTTATTATATTTTAAATATGATTATTTTTAAATAATAACATTTAAATAAGCATATCGCACCCTTAATTTTGCTGTGTATATAATAATAATAATAATTTTATGTAAAACTGCCATTTTTGTAAAACTGCCAGTGCAATTGAATTAATATACTGAATCTTTATTCATTATTAATTATAATCATTTAAATGCTTATGTAAAAATAGTTTTAAATAATTACATTTTAAATAAATGTATACATATTTAAATAATTATATTTAAGTATATTTTTTAATAATAATAATATTTCCATGGTATTCCATGACCATTTTTACATTGCAAAGTCAGAACAACTGATTTAAACAATATATTGTGAATCTTTTATTATTAATTGTATTTAAATACTTTAATGTATTTAAATATATTAAAATATGTTTAAATAATGTTTAAATAGAGAATTGATTGTTCTTCTTTATTTTTTTATTCGTAAGTCCCTCCTTCGGAAAGAATGTCATGTGGCTGTTTTGCTGACTTCTTCCTACCATAAACGACTGTTGTACTGTCAAATACCATTTTAGCGCAGGCTTTGAAGCAGCATTTTTTTGACAGGCTTATTGCTCAGCAAATCTAAACAAATCTTTAGATTCCATTCACCAGAAAGATTCAAGTCCCTTGGATGAATCAAAACACAGAACACATTTAATGTGTCAAACAGCATTTTAGTGCAGGCTTTGAAGGAGTGTTTCCTTCACGAATATCCACGAACCTAAACAAATCATTAGATTCCATTCATCAGATGAATCAAACCCCTGACCACATTTAATCACACATCAAGCAGCACTTTGAGCCAGACTTGTGCATACAGCTAATTACCATACCAAAAGTGGCCTCGGGCAGGGAAAGTAAAAGGAGAAAGTGCCAGAAGCTCTCACCTGCGGGACCACTGCCTCTTCTCCTGTAGATCAGAGTCTGTGTCGTTGCAGAGATCAGGGAGCTGCACACAACCTGTGTTGAGTAGAGCTCTAACAGCAGTGCAGCATCCGCGTGGGCCACGCTCGGAGAGCTCTGACCTGTGTGCATCAAAGGTTCTGGAGAGTTACTGGGGAAGGTTGTCTGTGTGGGCCTGACACACATTATGGCTTCTTGTACTGAAGAAAGATTGTGTCAGACGAACAGTCTACTCTCATCTCATGACAAATAGAGAGCCACGGGATAGAGAGTGTGCGAGAGAGAATGTAGACAGCGCTGATAACATTGCAGCAGCGCGAGGGGAAATCGATGGGCTGGATGACACAGGTGAAGATAAATATCGATTTTGCTAAGATTTCAGAGATTTGCTGATTTTTGGAAAACCTTTTAGAGAGTCTGGCACACAGACTGGCAAACAAGTCGCAACTTTTTTTTTAACGTTAAGGAAGCCCAAATATAAAACCTCTTTATAAAAATCTAAAAGCTGCTGTATATTGTCATGCATAAAAAACTGTTTAAACTGTGTGAGCAAGTGTTAAATTATTAAAACAAGATGTTGTTCCCAGAAGTATTAAGTATTATCAAGCAAATATTTACTTATTATTATGTAAACTCCATGTCTTTTTCTACTCTTTATTAGCTTTTTACCAAATATTAGAGTAGAAATAATACTTTTTTTTTTTCAGTTGAAGTTTTTAAAATTTATTTAAATAGGGCTTTTCTGCAGTACGGATATACTTACCGTTCAAAAGTTTGGGATTGGTAAAAATTTTAATGTTTATGCTTACCAAGGCTGCATTTATTTTATTAAAAATACTGTAAAAACAGAAATATTGTGAAATATTATTATATTTTAAAATAACTTTTCTATTTGATTATAATTTAAAATGTAATTTATTCCTGTAACGCAAAGCTGAATTTTCAGCGGCCATTACTCCTGTATTCAGTGTCACATGATCCTTCACAACAAAACTTTTTGAGAAAGAAAGTTAAAAAGAACAGCATTTATTTGAAATAGAAATTAAATTAGCTGCTTAATATGAATCTCTTGTCTATCCATTCATTTGTCCATCTGTCCGTCCATCTCTCTGTCCATCCAGCCCATAAAATATGCAACTGTTGTCTCCTGAGTGTCCATCCAGAAGCTCTGAGCAGTTCATTGAAAGCCAGTCTTGCTTTTTCTATAAGTATGAGTGACAAGACTAAAGCAAGAGTCCTACCATCCATCCCTGTGGGACTGTGATATGATAAATGATGAGCCTTGGGACAAAAACGCCTGCCTTTTTAATTCAACACTTCCTCCAAATGAAGATTTACACACAGACGACTTCTCCCCTGTCAGCTCTCAGCATCTCTCTCTCTCTCGCTCTCTCTCTCTCTCTTTCTCCACCCACAAGCCACCTTGGAAAAGCTGTGAGTGAGAGATAGAGCTTCTTGCCTAAATACCCTTTATTTTTACACCCCTCCCTCGGTGTGCTCGCTGGTCGCCTCCATCTCCATCTTACATCTGCTTTATCTGAGCCATCAAATCTGTGGCTACAACATAATCACCAGCGCACAGCGGTTTGACCGCTGCCCTTGGCCAAATCAGCCAACCCTGTCTGTCACTCTTAAGAGCACCATGCAGCTTTTCTGCACACTGACCTTTGTGTAAGAGGATGTTTGTTATCATTTCACTTGGATTTCAAAGCTCTCCACGCAGCTTTCACATGCATGTGTGTTCTTGGATTGTGTATGTGTGCATATGACGCTGCTTCAACTACAGGCACTTTTGGCCCTGTGGATTTTTAGTGAGAAAAATAAAACACATTTCTCACACTATTACTAGTTTAATTTTGCCTTTCAACAGTGACTAACAGTGTACATGCATCCCAGGAGAATCTGTTTTTTTCTTGAACCGACAACACTGGCAAAAATTTGGTATAGAAACTATTTTCATTCAGAAATTTCTACGACATGAAAAGGCAAGTAACATATTGAATTAAACATCAAAATTTGTAGCAGAAAATTAACTTCAAATAATCTCTCTCTCTCTCTCTCTCTCTCTCTCTCTATATATATATATATATATATAATTTTTTTAATTTTTTAATTTTTTGACAGTGAAATGTCATTGCACCATCTCAAATTATGTTTTTTTTACAGTGAAAAGTCATTGCACCATCTCAAATTATGTATTGTCTGTTTTAAGTTCTGCGGTGGAAATGCCATTTGAAGCACTTTTGGAATAAAATACAAGCACGCTCTTCGTGGGCTCTCGTGCTGGTGGTACGGCGCTTCAGCGGTGGTGGTTTCCCGTGACGAGTGGGTTGCACACAACAGGCTGGACTACCCCTGTGTGTGTTGCAGACGGCCATCTCCCCTGTGCGCTTCAGCACACTAAAAGAGCAATTTCCATCTAAAAG
>NW_015557128.1:670047-673865 GCF_001515605.1 Sinocyclocheilus anshuiensis | reverse complement strand
TCCGACGTGACGTCTCCGTTCCCTCCTTCAGGGAACGAGGGTTACCATACGTAACCGAGACGTTTGTCTTTCTAAGGCTAATTTCCATAACATTGTATTTTTTTTTTTAAATACATGCGATTTAATAATAATAATAATATTAATAATAATTATAATTATTATTATATTATTACTATTATATAATATATAATTATATTATTAATAATAATTATGTTACTGTTATTAATAATGTTATTAGTAGTATGTAAGTAATTGTTAATGTTATTATTATTATTATTATTATTAATTGTAATATTAATTATTATTATTATTAAAATAATTTTATGGACAGTTGTAATTTCAGTAAAAAATATAATCAACTATTTGCAATTTCAGATTATAGTTAGATGGTATTTTTTGATGGATATACACATATGGATATAAAATTTTTAGGATTGAAAGTCTGGGTCTGGGATAAGAGTAAAACAGTAAAATCTTCACATAAACAATAGAATTAAAAACAAAATGACATGATAAAAGGTTTCCAAGACTGTTTTGATCTTCATATAATTGAATTTGATTTGAATTGAATTGAACGCCTTTATTGTCATTGTATTTTTCTGCATACAACGAAATTTAGGAGCACTGCTCCTGACTGGTGTTAGAAAAACAAACATATAACCACAGACAATAAATAAGACTATAAGACTGTACAGTACCATTTTACAAGTAAATACAACAAGTGATTGAGTCATGATATTTACATTGAACAATCTGAGTAAAGTGACCATTTATAGTATTGCACGTTGGCCTTCACATTGATATGCACAGTAAGTTTATACAAAAGTACAATTTAAGTGGAATGAGTAACTGTGGTGATTTAGTGACTAGAGATAGTATTGCACATTGACATATAGTGTATATTATTGCACATATATTATTGCACCTCACATATAGAGATTGAATCCCAAACACAGCTGGATAACCCGGCGGATCAGCCTGTGCCTGAAATACGGTACACAAACTCAGAGTGAAAGAGAGTGAGACAATTTATAGTGTGTCTCTTAATAGCATCATCCACTCTGCAGCTGTAAGTCCAGCGTTTCAAATGATTGCAGGACAGAATGAGAAGAGCCTGACAAAGTCCTGTCTAAATTCTGAAGGCTGTTTAGGGCTTATGTGGCTTGGCCAGTTTGAGGAGCGGTTGCTAGGGTGTTCTTAGTGGTTGCTAAGATGTTACTGAATGGTTGCTGAGGTGTTCTGAGTGGTTGCTAGGATTGGATGATAGGGTGTTCTATGGGATGCTATTTGAGTGGATGCTAGAGTATTTTCAGCAGTTGCTAAGGTGTTCTGAGTGGTTGTTAGGATGTTGGTAAATAGTAGGGTTGAAATGATTTGTTGAATTTATCGACAATAAAAAATTTAACCGAATGCGACTCGTCCGGTTTAGTTTAGTTTAGTTTAGTTTATTTTCTTATATAGCACATTTCTACTGCCTTCAAAGCAGCCCAAAGTGCTGTACAATGCATTCAAGAAAACCAAACACATACAATAACAAACACTGCATTCAAGAAAACCAAACACATACAATAAGAAACACAACATCTTAAAAAAAGAAAACAAACATTACGTCTCTCCTAAATCAGATTCAAACGCCATAATATAAAAATGCTTCTTCAAAGTCGTTTTAAAAGCGAACACAGAGGGGGCAGTGCGAATGGCTAGAGGTAGATTATTCCATAGCCGAGGACCGGCAATCGAAGTTTTTCGTCTGGTGTGTTTATACTTGTCGCACTTGCCGTTGTACTATTCTTTGAAATGACAGGGGGCGACGAGGAGTAATTGTCTTCTAAAACCATCGGGAACCGGGTGAGAAGTAGTAGTTTGCTGGCACAACACTCAAAACTTGATGTCTCACATGATGAATGAGTTGATGAATGAATGAATTTCTTTATGTACAAACTGATTAGGTTGTGGGTCAGTTTGGAAGACTGTGAAACATGTTTGTTTTTAGTACACTTCACCAAACCCACACTACAAAATAATCCAAGAATCATATAATACCCAGTAAACTTTGAAAATATTATTTGTGACATTAGAATTACTTTGTCTAGTGTGTAAAATTTCTAAATAAATATATAACAAAACTCAGAGATTTTGACTTTTTTTTTTTTTCACCGAAATACATTTTTTTGTTATTACACGGAGAGTAAAGTACTGAAAAAATGTACCGTTGGGTACCGGCACCGAATTTCAGGCACTGTTACCGGTACCGGTTAAAATGTGAATGGTACCCAATCCTAGTGGAAGACAGTGAACGCAATGCTGAAAAGGGGCGGTGCTACAGTACATAAGGTCTTTCCACCTTATTTTTGACGCAAGATCGTGCATTGCCATTTTTAACTTGAATGTGCGAGGCTTCCGGTGTCATTCGCTTCCAGTTATTTTACCTGTACTAAAACAAACCATTATGTTGCTTGATATTGCAAACTGGTATTTGTTATCATAGTATTTTAATTCATTATCATAATCCTAAACACACAGGTTTGTAGCGCAAATAGTTTTACGGTTTACTGCATTTTGTTATTCTTTTACATAGCGGCTAATGAAGCGGAAGTCTCACACATTCACATAAATGGCAAACTTTCGCGTTGCGAAATAAGGTGGATACACACACACACACACACACACACACACAGGAATAGAGACATACAAAGTCAGGAAAAGATGATAATTTGATCCGGGAGGAGATTATTCCTGAAAAGAGCTGATTTGAATTTTGCTGTGTTTTCATTTATGTCACAACAGAGCTTCTTATGCACGGTAATTCAGCCACCAAACTCAGCAGAGTGTGAGTTTACTGTGCTGGTGATTAGAGGAGCTTCAGTCCCTCGGAGGATCTCGTGGAGAGGCGTCAACGGGATCAGATTTGATTTCCAAATAGTTTTGATAAGACAAAAGTGTGATGTTTTTTCTTTTTTTTTTTTTTTTAGAAGGCCCTCAAAAGCTGCAGCGGCTTGGTGAAATGGCTCCATGGCTTTTTAGCTTTTCCCAAAGATGAAAGGCAAACAATTTCCATTAGCAATGTGGCTTCCTCTGGTTGCCACAGCAACATTGCTGCATCCGTTGTGATGTTTCCAGATAAAGCTCTCAAAATTTAGTGCTATTATTGTGCATTAAAGCTGGTGCCATTACGGTGAATCACACAGGCACATTTTGTCCTGATAACCTATCATTGCGGTCTTATATATGGTATTTTCCATCACAGAATCCCTGTATGAAACATCTGAAAAGTCGGACAGAGAAAGAAAAGAGAAGCCGTGGTTTATTATTTTGTGGAATAGAAGGTGAGGGGAGGTGATAAATTATCTATTGTGCCATGAAAAGTTCTAAAGTGCTTTAACTGATTGCTGAACATGAGAGTCAGGCCTCTCTTACACATGCTTGATTTTTTCTCCTGACTCGCAGGAAGTGGGACGTTCCTCTGTGGATCTGCTGTCGTAGACACTCTCCCCTATTCTGCCAACAAAACCAGCACCTGTAAGAAGAGAAAACTTAGTATGGAGGGTGAAAAACCATCTTATGTTACACTATATGATATATATCATTGCACATTTTGATTATGTCATTGGTTCACAGTGTAATAATTTTTTTATGGTATTAGTATTTCCACAATTCACAAGCACAATATGACTTAAATTAGTACACCAAAATCATGCAAATTACAATCATATTGCATATCATATACACAAGCTAGTATTAAAGGGGTCATATGATGCGATTTCAAGTTTTCCTTTCTCTTTGGCGTGTTACAAGCTGTTCGTGAATAGATAAGATCC
>NW_015557128.1:663861-669666 GCF_001515605.1 Sinocyclocheilus anshuiensis | reverse complement strand
AACGCCTCGTTTAAACACACCCCCACATGTCTACGTCACGATGTGGGAAGATTTGCATGACACCGCAAAAAAAAGAAAGAAGCCGTAACTTTATTGTTGCACGCGTTTCAAAAAGGCGGGGCATAGAGGAGAAACAATAATGTACAGTATGTGGAAAATAATGTGTTTTTTTAACCTTAAACCGCATAAACACATTTCATTACACCAAATACACAAAATAATGTTCTTTTTAGCAACATCATATGACCCCTTTAATATACATACACTCTCATTCAAAAGTTTGGGGTCGATAAGATTTTTAATTTTTTGAAAGAAATCTCTTTTGCTTACCAAGGCTGCATTTATTTCGTCAAAAATACAGTAAAATTAGAAATATTGTGAAATATTATTACAATTTCAAATAACTGTTTTTTATTTGAATATATTTTAAAATTGAAATTTATTCCTGTGAGCAAAGCTGAATTTCTTGCATAATTTTCTCCAGTCTTCAGTGTCACATGATCCTTCAGAAATCATTCTAACTTTCCTCATTATTATCAATCTTGAAAACAGTTGTGCTGCCTTATATTTTTGTGGAAATCATGATACATTTGTTCAGGATTCTTTAATGAATAGGAAATTCAAAAGAAGCATTTATTTAAAACAGAAATCTTTTACTTTACTGTCACTTTTGATCAATTTAATGCGTCTTTGCTGAATAAAATTCGTTATAAAAAATTGCTGCTTTTATTAAAAAAATTAATAAAACAAAACAAAATCAAAGCACTCTTACCTTGTAATTGCTGTGCTCGAATCGGTTCTTCATTAGCTGGCCTTCATTAGTTGCCGTCACACTTAAGGCTGCCAAAAATCTGTTGCTTGGTTTGATTGTAAAGGCAATTAATCTGCAGATCCTCAAACATGTTCTCAAACGACAGCAAATTGTAGCGAAAATCATACAGTTTGCACGCAGAAATAATTATCTTAATGTCATTTTTCAATCACGTCAATGTCATTCTTCCCTCTGTTATTCGCTGATTATCTTTTCCTCAGTTATTCTTATCATTATTTGTTATTTAACTTGAGCACAAAGCAGAGCTGCAATGGAACTGCAGACTATCAGTAAAAACACAAAACTATCATATGACTTGAGAAGACTCAGAATATAGTGTTTGAATTATATGCATTACATTTAAGGTACCTTTATGGTGCTTTTGCTTTTCAGGTTGGCAAGATAGAACACCATGAACTATCATTGTACAAACAAAAAAAAAGCTAGGACATTCTGACTAGCATCTCATTATGTGTTTGATAAAAGAAAGAAAAGAATACAGATTTTAGAGTGAAATACAGGTGATTAAATGATTACAAATGTTCAGTTTTGAGTGAACTATTCCTTAAAGGTAGAATAAGAGAACAAAACTGCTGCAGTGCATTACTAGATGATTAAAAACACCATTTGCTTCATTCAACCCTTTCTTATTTGATGCAGATTTAATATTGCCGTTTATAAGGAAATGTGTTGCAATATAAAGCACAATGAAAGAAGAGCAAATATCTTTCGCTTTTCTGATCGTGACATTGAATGTGTGTTTTTGTTTGTTCTTTTGTTGTGCATCTTTACACTCGTTTTATAGCTAATCGGGAAATCAGCGTCTGCCGCTCAGACTGAGACTTCCACAGAAATGTGTCAAGAAAGCTCAAAGTAATTCCTGCCACAGAAGTTTTTGATGAAATATGAATGGCAACAGATTCTTGTATTGATGTTTCCTAATGAATATGCATAAGTGCATATTCCCATTGTACTGATGTATGTATAAGCTTTTTATTTTTGCCGGAAACAGGACTGAATATTTCCTTCAGAAGAGGTTTATAATTAATGCAATTTTTCCTTTCAGCTGTTTTAAATTGTTTTATTGGAATAGCAGGCATGTGTGCATTGACCTAAATGTTTAAATACGCCACACCATACTTGCACAGGCACACTTAATCACACTCTCTCTCTCTCTCTCTCTCTCTCTCTCACTCTCTCTCACACACACACACACACACAAACACACACACACACACACACGCACTCACAAACTAACATATGTATCTACACTCCTACACTCCAGTGCCGACAGTGATGCAGCACTCATGGGCTCAGACAAACTAAAAACAAACACAGGCTCTTTCTTGCTCTATTACATGGTCCCTCTGTATGTTTGCTTTGTTTCTTGTTGGCTTTGTCCCTTGATGATGCTGTGACACAAACACTGATATTTATAGCAGTTATATGTAGAACATTACTCTAAATGAAGTCCAGGACTCAAGATATTTTACAGCCATTAAAATAGGATTTAATTTTACTGTTCAGCACCACAATATGTTTACAACACTGTTTTTTTGATAACTTTATACAAATAAATATTGAGATTAGAACTTCAGTCTGTATAACCTAAAATATAATTGATTCATTGATTAAAATATTTTTAAAAAAATTGTAATTTCACAAGAAAATGAAGTGTTTCATCATGTTTCATAGAATATTGAATTTAAAAAAAGTTACATTAAGTCAAATTTAAATATGAATATTTAGACCACTTTAATATAATTGACGGTGGGCCATTGAATTATTATTTTCATTTTTATTTTATTTATGGGCACCTTTCAAGACACTCAAGGACACCTTACAATAATAAAATACATAATTAAAGTAGAAGAGAAAAAAAAAACAATACAACACAATAAACAATAATACAAAGAAAAGCATTATTAGAAAATAATGCACACCCGAGGTGGTGATGCGGCCACGACACAAACCTCAGGTGTGCATTATTTTCTAATGATTCAATGCAGTGGAGTCAATTATTCCGCTTATATGATTACCACACTTCAAGACATTGTTCAGATGTTGTATTTCAAGACATTCGTCAGGTTTGTGTCCTCTCTTGTGAGCAGGATTAATTTCTTAAGCATCTCATCCAATGCTTTCGTTGCTAATTCCAAAACATAATTTTAGAGCTAGTAACGGAGGCTTGAACCATTGATAGCAGACTAATGCAGTTATTAATGCAGTTATTAGAGACTAGAGAGAGAGAGAGAGAGAGAGAGAGAGAGATTAAGCCTCTGTGAGTCTGTGCATCTCTCAACAGTGTTTGGCAGCAGCGTCTCTAATAGTGAAACTGTAAGTTCATCTGCTTCAAGAACAGCACCGTTATTACCTCGCTAGTTAGAAATGTCATGTAGCTTTAATTTGCTAAAATATTTTGCTGATAAAGTCACGTTTCTGTGCACATATATGTTTCTGTGTGTGCGACTCCATACTGTTTTTATGGGAGAGAGAGCGAGAGAGAGTATTGATAGTAATAAAACGTAATTTTGTGGCAAAAACACGGAAATAATATTTTTTTAAATCATATTGTTGATTATATTTATTTGCTTGGTCAGTGTCTTTGTGGGTTTTGTTTTTTTGCTGTTTTAGGCTGTAAGGACCTTTGAAATAACGGAAATCATTTGGCGAAGTGATATGGACATGTAATGTGGTCAAGACCTGCCTGGAACTACTTTAGCCGTGCGTTTCCCTGAAAATAATTGCACATCTTAGAACATTCATCAGCCAATCAGATTCAATCATTCAACAGCCCCATAGTAGAAATGATAATATTTATATATATAAATGTTTCTGGAAGTACCTTGTGTGTTGCATGCACATTTTATAAAAAAATGCACGTTTTATAAAAAAGATGGTTAAACACTAAGGTACATCTTTCATTTTGAAGAGCTGTTTAGTTGCTAAAATCTGGCTCAATCACAGTTCATTTCAAGTTTCTAGGAATCTCAAGTTCATTTCCTTCCTGATATTACAAAAAGGGATGATATTTGAATGGGTGAGTTGTTTATCTTCTTTTACTCTTTCAGGCTGATTTGCAGACTGGTTGTGAACATGTTTAGCATGCATTTTTAATGATATTTATTTTGCTTTATTTTTACACTGCCTCCTCTGAGAAAAAAAAAAGCTCCAAAACCCATAACAAAAGTGCAAATGCTGTGCTTAGATGCCACCTGTATGTAAGTAAGTAACGCTTTGTTTATATAGCACACAGGTTACATAGTGCTTTAAAGAAAACAAAAATTACATATAAAAATAAAATATTAAAATAAAGTAGGGAAAGACAAAGGAAATACATTGCACGTCGTAAGTTAACCTGCATTTATTCGGCAATGTTTCATCATGTATTGTTAGTTTGTCATAGGACTGACAGATGAAGGAGTATTTCTCTGCGTCTCAGACAGAAGCAGCATTGTGATGGAGATTTTATGAGGAACAAGATGGAGGGCTTTGGCTCAGTGCCTAGATGGAGAGCACAGGACGGCCTGACTGAGATTTCTTTTACAAAGCCTGCGCTGTCATCCAACCGAATATGGGTTAGTCATCAAGGGTTTCCCTGCAACTCATCTGCTGTTTAGCATACAAGGTGCGTTTTAATTTGGTAAATACAGTGGCAGCCATGTTCATTCCCGCTGAAGCGTTTTGTTCACTCACTTACAGATCTTCTTTATGCACCAAGAGCTTGTAGCACTCCAAAGAGAAAGGAAAAATTGAAATCGCATCATATGACCCCTTTAATTTAGCTTTACCCAAATAAAACAAAACTGAATAAACATGAAATATTGATTTGAGTTTAATTTATTATGTGACAAGAATAAGATTCTCTGTTCATTTTGACTTCAGTGACTCAGGAACCGCTCTGACCAATTTAATGTGTTAGTGAGTTGTTAGACAGATAACTTTAGAGTTCAGGAATGATTCATTAAAGGTATAGTTCACCCAAAAATGAAAATTTGCACACAAAAAAAATCTATTCACCCTCAGGCCATCCAAGATGTAGATGTTTTTTTCTTCATCAGAACAGGTTTGGAGAAACTTAGCATTCCATAACTTGCTCACCAATGGATCCTCTGCAGTGAGTGGGTGCCGTCAGAATGAGAGTCCAAACAGCTGATAAAAACATCACAATAATCCAGAACTAATCCACACCACTCCAATCCATCAGTTAACATCTTGAGAAGAGAAAAGCTGCATGTTTGTAATAAATCCGTCAATACATTTTAAACTTTCCATATTGCTTTCTCATCTCGTCAGAATCAGGAGACAAATCTGCACAGATCATGCACCGTTTACAACTGAAAATATTCCAAAACAGTTCTAAACAAATATGGTGGTGGATTTTGATGTGAGAAGACAATGTGGGATGGACTTTGTCACTGGAGGAAGCGTCATTATGGATTATGGACTTTTATTTTAGCCAGAAGTAATGGTTTAAAGTTAAAATGTCTTAATGATGGAATTCAGGCACGTGCACAGGTAGGGCTCAACCTGTGCAGAGCACATGCCCTTTTTGCCCTTACACTCCGAAGCGCCCTTTTTTTGGTGATGGTGTTTTTTTTTTCTTCAATAAATCAATGATATTGGTCACCCTTTACATCTGTCTGTCTGCTTTACAAATATTTAGCTAATGAAAGGTATTAAAAAGAGCTCGTGACTAAATCTTGTTGGATCCACTCAAACTGTCAGTAAACCTCATAACTCCACCCCCTCTATCTTGACTGAATGAACTGAAGTTCCACAGCAGCTGAACTAGGTCTGCAAGGGTAAATAAAGATCTTGTTGTTTGAATAAGTACAGCGTTTTCTTTACGCAAGAAACACTATGTCTATAAAGGCTCATAATTTATGTATTTGAAACTGAGTGCTGCGCCCATATAGCTACAACAAACACCTGGTGATGAAAACGTAACGCCGCCATTTTAATGACGGACAAAATGCACATTTGCACACATT
>NW_015557128.1:658980-663535 GCF_001515605.1 Sinocyclocheilus anshuiensis | reverse complement strand
AGACCTAAGAAACCCTATATATATATATATATATATATTATGGTTGTTATTAAAAGTGAATAAATCTAAAGCTTTTGAGACTATTATTTTGTGTTATTTCATTTCAAGGGAGGGGGAGGTGCCCTTTTTCAGTTTCAGCACATGCCCCTCAAAAGGTCTGTGCACGGCCCTGATGAAATTGTTTCTTACAAACATTCAACTTTTCACTTAACAAGATGTTAGCTGATGGACTGGAGTGGTGTGGATTACTTGTGGATTATTGTGATGTTTTTAATCAGCTGTTTGGACTCTCATTCTGACGGCACCCATTCACTGCAGAGGATCCATTGCTGAGCAAGTGATGTAATGCTAAAATGATCCAAATCTGAAGAAACAAACTCATCCACATTTTGGCCTGAGGGTGAGTAGATTTTCATCCAATTTTTAAATTTTTGGGTGAACTATTCCTTTAAAAATAACCATCTTCTAAGAGACGCTGTGAATCAGAGCTGTATGCAACCAGACAGTACAGGAAGTAGAAAAATGTATTTCTATTTATTGTCATCTGTATTATTTTTAAGCGCCCAATCGTGCTCTCTCATCACATTCAATTCACACTGCAAACTCAACACTCAGCTAAAACTTTTTTTTTTTCGCAGAGCTGTAGATTTATAGGCTGTACAACTCTGCCGTTGGATAGAGGTGCAGAAAACAAAAGTATTTTAGAGAACATCTAAAATGCTTAACTTGACAAACGCTTAAAGGAAACCAGATTTCTTGCTTGTAATACACAATATCTACTACCAGACAAGCTGCAATCCAAGGACAAAGACAAAAAGTTTTCTACGCTTTAGAAGCCCATTATGTGGAAACAGCCCAACATTGCTTAATGTACCAAAGCAACAACCCAGTAACACAAAACCTTGCTGGTTGTAAACACCGTCTACAGGCGATAGGAGCATGCCATAATCAAAACACAAAGCCAGAAAGGCTTCTCTTTATAGCCTATAACAAACAAGTTTAATGTAAAACTCTTGGATAAGGCCGGTGGGCTCATCCATTTGTCTTTAGACAATGTTTATAATCAATAAGATGCTAAATAAAGTTGGTCTTGCAAGGCCAAAGTATTAGTACATGTTAAGCTGTGTCTATATAATGGATCTGGATGGGTAAGAGGCGTAAAGGTAAATCTTTGTGCCTTGTGTTTTGATTATGGCATCGTTCTTGCATGCAGATGGTGTTTATGTTCATTAAGGTTTGAGAGGAATTCTGTGGTCATCACTTTGGTACATTAATCAGCATTTGTTCATTTTATAATGGGCAACACAGAGGAAGAAAACGCTCTGCAACAATGTTGTCTTGTTTTTTGGACTGAATGTTTTGGCTGTGGATGGTGTTTATGAGAAGTGTGAGAAATTGGCTGTTTTGTAGTACATTAAGCCACTGAAGTTATTTCAGTGCAGTGTTTATCGTTGGAAAAGTGCAGACATTTAAGAACACGTTAATCAACGAAATATTATGAAAATGATTTGGTTCCAGTGTTTCTAAAATGGAACTGGTTCTGAATAGAAATCAGTTCTCAAGTCCCATAGTCCTTGTGGTGATAAAGTACAATCTCTTATTAGCCAGTTGCATCTGGGAAAATGGCCAAGTCTGGACACTGTATTGCTGTAAAGAGTGATGTGAAAGGTCCGGCCAGAGGCATCAGAGGAATTAAAGCATATGCTCAAAGCACCCCATTTGTTGAGTGTCACGTATTAGCAATCCTTAGGCTTGTGGAAAGGTTGACAGTTTACCCTCCAAAATCACAGCAGACTATTTAACGCTCTCAAAATTGTATTCTGATGTCATATTCCTGAAAGCAGCAGTTAAAATGTTATTCTTTCAGTCACAAGGATCCATAGGAGCAGCCATTGCTTTTCCTTTTTGAGGCCTTTGATTAATGATGGAAAAAAAAGAGTGAGGAAAATTTTATTGCTTAAGGTCATGAATCTGAATCTGAATCCAGAATGTTGGTGTTTTTCTCTCACCACACTCATAAAAATCCCCGGCCGAATTACCTACTGTTTTTTGACAAACACCAAGGTGGTGTGGTAATTTAATTGCTGTCCGAATCCACATCTCTGAGTTTACAAGAAGAAATCAATTCAAAATGCACTGTTGAAATCCTTTTTGACCACTGCCGAGCACTGTACGGTAACTGTTGCACTTTGCTGTAATTTGCATGCATATTTATTACTGAAATGCTGGAAAGTATTTACAAGAACTATATTTCATAACTGCTTCACCACAGCGAGTGAGAAAGAAAAAATAAAGAAAAGAAAGCACGTAAACATTTGAAATGGGTCATTATTATGGCCGTGACAGGTATGCAACACAATTTTAAAATATGTATTATATACAATTATATACATAAAAATATAAACCTTATGTAAATAAGAGGTTGCATTAAGTTATTTCTGCTAATCTCCACATTTTTAATGGCATCCATAATTTTGAGAGATAAAATGCAAGACGGAAAACCATTTCAACTATAGTGCTCTTACGCGGCGAACGAGACAAGAGACGTGTGGATCCATATGCAAGGCTTTATTTACAGACGTGGTCATAAAACAGGCATGGGTTCAACAATGACAAACAGGTATATCATGGGCAAGACACAAGAGTAATCCAGAAACAGGCGAGGGTCAATCGACGGCGAACTTAATCCAACAGGGCAATGCAAAGAGAAAATCCAGATAAACAGCAATAGTCCAGGCAGGGGCAAACAGAGTCAGAACGGCGAGACAAAAGGGCAATCCAAAAGACACAGGCAAGAATCAGAACACAAGAAAACAAGCAAGGCAAGACGAAGACTAGACTATGAAAACTAGTAATGGCTCCGTAGAGTAGCTATCGCTAGGTGAGTGATAAGCGCTAAACAATACTCGGCAGTTTGAGAAGGATCTGAGTGAGTGTCATATAGTGTGTGTGTGTGATTGGTTACAGCTGTGTGCAATCAGTGCAATGGATGATGGGAAATGTAGTCTGTGGTGACGTGTAACAGTCTGTGTAGTGAGAGAGTCAATATGATGGACGAGTGACCTCTGGTGGCGATCGGACTGAAGTCAATGGACAGGATTCGTAACGTGTGTCTATTTTTTAAACAGGAGATTTAATATTCAAATAATAAATAAGATATTATTAAAAATGAATTTATTCTCATTATACTGTGAATAAATCACTAGAGTTTTATCGCTGAGGTGCCATGTAAATTTTTTTTGACAGACGTCCACATGAGAAACAGTTACCGTCCAAATAGAGTTTTAGTTGTGTATTTATCCCAGATATTGCTCCTAAAATTGTTTATATAGGATAAATAAAAATATACACAAGTGAGAAGAATTTTTATTGCTGACTTTTTTTTTATCTTGACTGATCTGAGCAGTTTGAGATATTTTCTGAAACTCTAGAGGAGACTCATGAGATTACTCTTTTGCTAAAACTTTTGATTTCACCGCTATTGAGGAGAAAAAAGCTGAGATGAAAGAGGTCTCATTTATGATTGTTATTTACTTCAGGTGAAACTAAGGTGTTTTGTCTGATGGCAGACTGCTAAGATGTTTGCTCAGGATTAGGTACAAAAATGATAAAATTTCTACTTCACTCAAAATGAATTAGCTGCAAATCAATTGAAAAAGGCCTTGGGTTGTTATCTAACCATGACACAAAGCCATTAGCGGTGAAATATGTGAGTGCACTGTCTCCCAGTTTCAAGTTATGAATTAACAATAGATGCAACCTGTTTGATTGTACAATGATAAACAACAGTACGATCATTACCATAATACTGAGGAAAAAACATTTAGGGTAATTTGGATTGCAGGAGAACATTAACTTTGAATACAAAGCAGCAAACATTTATTCATGTATATTAAACAGACAAATGCGATTTTATTAGCGCAGATCCAATTATGGAGCGAAGAATCATTAAAGCCATTATAAACACGGGGAAATGCTGCCACATGCACTTTCCCAGGGAAAAGGCTTCTCGTTTTCTATTTGTTCTCCTCACGCACGTTTTGAAATGTCGGTGTGGATTTTAAATGACTTTTGTGGCATGGGTTATAGACACATTCAGAAAAAGACATGGGTTTTATGACACACCATTCAGAGCGGGCGCCTGCTGTGAATTTGACACCCGTTGTGAATTATGTTTGATATTGCAGAGACATTTTGCTGGTACGATCACTTGGTAATGATGTTTCGCCATTTGTGTCTGGGATAATGCAAATGGCTGTATATCTCTTTTTTGAGTTATATCGTGTTATATCGTGACAGTGGTATTGTCATCGTGACATTTCAGTGCCTAGAACCGAAATAGTATGGTCTGTTGTAAAGATGTTTTTGATCCATAAATGCAAAAGCGTCATGCCCATTTAAATAGATTTTTCAGACAAGTGGATTTACAATACAAAAAATCCCATTTTTTGAGAAAAGGTTTGTTGAATACAACAAAAGTACATGATTATCGCTGCCTGTGAAGTTCAGTTACTTTTGCTTGTTTTATTAGGAACTATATATATATATATATATA
>NW_015557128.1:647386-652116 GCF_001515605.1 Sinocyclocheilus anshuiensis | reverse complement strand
ATACAAAATATAATCCAAATGGCATGCATAAATAAATAAATAATATTCAATAATAAATACATTATAAATTATATTTTATTAATTTATATTTATGTATTAATGTTTTTTGGTATAAAATATGTATTACATATATATATATATATATATATTAGTTATCTACATATTAGAGTTTTTATTTATATTATATGCTGAAATATTTCCCTGTCAGGTTTATGTATGTATATTATATTTTGAAATTATATGAAATTCTAATAAATATTATTTTGCTTCTTATTTACTTATGCGTACCTTTTGCGAAGGTGACTTTAAAATACATGAACCTCACACTTTAAAATTGTGCTTCTGCTCAGAATGAATCAAAAGGAAACTAATCCTTGAATGTAGCCTAATATAGCCATTTCATGTAATATTTAAAGCGCAAGAGAAGCTGTGTATTTCATAAATAGATCTAACTAACGGAAATTCATAAATATAAATTAATAAAAAATATGCCATTAATAAGATGCAGTTGATTGAAATCTTCCGCAGCCCCAATGTTAGGAAACTCTGCTCTAGACTGTCCTACACATTTGCAGTGAACTACTAAGTCATGTTTTTATTGTCTTTGTTTATGTCTTATCTCACCCAGGGCAGAAATTTGGCCAGGACTGTGACTCCTCAAAAATAGTGTCTCCTCAAAAATAGATGCATGATGCCCCTGCAAACCGTGTTAGTCACGTCCACCATCCTTCTTCTTAGTCCGAGGTGCCACTTCATTCTTTCAGCAAGTATTTAGAATGACAGTTACAGATCACGCGGCGCTGAAAATAAGATGAGAGATTATGTTGGTGACACCTTGCTGAGTCCGTCAATCACTCTGACCCAGAGCCGGTGAGAAATATTAAACCCAGCACGTTTGCGTGTCTGTGTCAAAACGCTGTGAGGGTGAATTACGTGCTAGACACAACAGAAGTAATAGCAAAGGTTTAGCCCTCACTGCCCTGCATTCATTCACTTTGATGAGTTCAACTACCTTGACTGCTTGCAGAGGACGTACTCTGAATGATGTGCATGTGTGTAAACCAGTGTCCTGTGGAAAACTGCATGGTTTTAAAGAACAGAAAGAGTATTATGTGAGAGCTGTGTGATAGCTATGTCAATTTCTTAAGGTTAGTGATTGAAAAATGAGCTAGAGATTTCTGTGAACAGCATGAATTTCAGTAAAAGGTGTTTATAAAGTGGTCAAATCGATCACATGCTATTTTAACATGAGCTAGAATGAATTGGGCCATTGCAGAGCATTTCTATCAGTCGTTTTTCTTCCATTTTCCAGTAACGTGATTAAAACCTGCAGAGACTGTGAATCAGAATCGAATCAAGCGCTTCGTGCAGTCACTGAAGAGAGAGACGCCTCATTTGAAAGCGATTACAGGGAATAACATTAGTGTTAGTGAATAGAACTGTTCTTAACCTTTGTATAACACATTCACTATGGTACTGTGAACTCACTTCCACTATGAACCGAAACAATTAAAGGAATAGTTCAGCCAAAAATGTAAATTTGTTGAAAATGTACTCACCTTCATGCCATCTAATATATAGATGAGTTTGTTTCTTCATCAGAACAGATTTGGAGAAATTTAGCATTACATCACTTGCTCACCAATGGATCCTCTGCAGTGAATGGGTGCCGTCAGAATGTCCAAAAATCACAATAATCCAGTGAAAAAGCCTATCCCAGGTTGTTCTCTCACATCAAAGTCCACAGACATATTTGTTTAGGAATGCTTTAGACTGTTTTTGCTTGTAAACTGTGCTTGATCTGTGCATATTTCTCTCCTGATTCAGACGAGACGACTTTTTCACTGGAGAAAGCAATATTATGGATAGAGGACTCGTATTTTTTTAACTTGAAAGCAACAAAAAACAGACAAACAAAAAATTGTTCTTTGATGGACTTGAGTCTTGTGGATTATTGTGATGCTTTTATCAGCTGTTTGGACTCTCATTCTGACGGCACCCATTCACTGCAGAGGATTCATTGGTGAGCAAGTGATGCAATGCTACATTTCTCCAAATCTGTTCTGATGAAGAAACAAACTCATCTACATATTGGATGGCCTGAGGATGAGTACATTTTCATTTTTGGGCAAGCTATTCATTTAAGTTAGTAACATTTATATATTGTGAAACAAATGTAGGCTAGGTGTTTTTACCAGTGTTACTGATGCAAAGTTTCTGTCAATACCAGTTTCATTGTCAGAGGATTAGAAAATATGTGTATGTCTCTAAAATGATTATACCTCACCAGTCCAACAGTGAGCAAAAAGTATTTTTTTCTGTAGCTAGACTGTAATCACTGAGCCTCTTTCTCACCATTTCAACTTTCTGTTTCTCTTCTGTTTTGTCATGCGTGCAGTGAGATGTATCAGATTGGAAAGATTGTTTCGAAACACACTGCTTATCAGCTGTCAGAGCAGAGGGAAAGTGAGAATGAAAGAGTGAGGTGTTGCAGAGAGGAAGGGAGTGGGGGAAAGGAAATGTAAAACCGATTAAAATAATTGAAAGCCAGTAAAACATTCCCCTGAGGGGTAGATATGATTACTGATGAGTCTGCCATGAACATTGCAGATTTCTAAAGACTTACACATCGTGTTACAACAGTTTTGTTACTTTAAAAGAGGCCAATGGCTCTTGACCAATCACATTCACAGATGGATTATTATATGGCTATATGGACAGATGGAGTGATAGACACGTTACTGTTAAAAAATTTGGGGTCAGTAAGATTTTTTATTTTTTATTTTTTAAACGAATGAATATTTTTATTAAGCAAGGATGCATTAAATTGACCAAAAGTGTTGGTAAATACATTTATAATATTACAAAATATTTCAGTTTCAAATAAATGCTGTTCTTTTTAGCTTTCTGTTCATCAAAAATATGAAACAGCATAACTATTTTTAACATTCCTAATAATCAGAAATGTTTCTTGAGCAGCAAATCAGCATATTAGAATGATTTCTGAAGGATCATGTGACACTGAAGACTGGAGGAATGATGCTGAAAATTCTGCTTTTCATCACAGGAATAAATTACATTTTAAAGTATATTCAAATAGAAAACAGTTATTTTAAATTGTAATAATATTTCACAATATTATAGTTTTTACTGTATTTTTGATCAAATAAATGCAGCCTTTGTAAGCAGAAAAGACATCTTTCAAAAACTATTATATTGTAAATGTTAGATAGGTACATAGTCATATTTTAGCACTATAACTGAACTTGTTTACATAAATCAGTGTTGACAACTAGTTCATCGTGACAAGTTGGCAATTCATTATCACTCAAAAATAGCATTTGTTTCCATATGGTCAAGCCTATATATATCTACCCGCCATGTTTGGAATGGTTGAATCTCGACAATCTCACTAAATGACCTTATTGTTGTTGTGACACTTGATCGTTGTCGTTCCGCGGGGACTTTATTTAAAGCTATTGAATTCTGCAGTGCTGTGTTGTGTTGTGGTTTTATACTGTCTCTGGTGGTCTGTCTGCTGTCCTCCTCCTGTCAGCCTTAATGTCTCTCCATCCTGCTGTGACTGCGCAGGGCATGACGGAGCGGCGTATGCTGGTATTCTGAGACTCCGGGATTGTCTTTCTCTGTGTAGTTCCTGTTATGGATGTAAATGTGGAGAGGGGATATTGCGACACATTTCTGCAGACAGGTGACAGGACGCTGAGGTGTCGTTTCCCTTGATGGTGAACTGGACAATGCAGTCACACTGCTGAAGATTTCTATAGGTTTATGACGGCTTCAGTGTTGGGGTCGAAACTGTAGCTTTCCAAACTACAAGCTACTGATCATTTAAATTTAGTCTAGCAACCATTTAAAAGTAGAGGAAATAATGAAAATACACTACAAGTTTGTTCTAAAAATAGCTCATTATATAAAAAAACAACTCTGTTTAGGGGGAATCTGTTTATCAGATTTTATTACAGTGCTCTCCCAGATTACTTGATTCTGATTGGTCAATCGCGGCATTAAACAGTCAAATATATATTTTTATTTTGCATATTTCAGTGTAGACTATAGGGACATGATGTTGAACATAACTTTCATTTGTCTCATATCAATCTGCATTCTCTCTGTTTTTATACCAATACAAATTTGAATTGTTAAAAGGCACCGTCTTGCAACTCAAAGCATTTATTTTTTGATAGATAAACAGAAGTTCAGGAGTATTGATCACTAAGAGTGGCTCTTACAAATAAAACGGAAAAAATCCATTATTATTATATACATTTTTATTTTTTATTCATTAAGTGAAATAAATAATTTGTAAGTAAAATTTAATAAATAAACTGGTAAAAAAATAGACATTAACTGTGTTTTTTTTTTTTTTATTATCTATGGTTTTGTTCCGAAATCGTAAGAGAAAAATGCTGTTTGACCATCCCTGACCTCTGCAAAATGGATTACCCAGTAAATATTCATCCATGGCATTTAATATTTTGACTTTCATCTTCTTTTATGTATTTTTTTTCACCAGAAAAAAAAAAGATTTGGGCTAATGACCTGTGGTTGTGTTGACACAGAATGACCCAATTGCGTTTCTTCATCCTTTTGCCAAATGCTTTTCTTGTTGTTTTTGCCAGTCGAGTTGAATCAAACTGGACAGTGTGTTATTTTATAGTTAAATTTGACTAACTTTTTTATAACATGAATTAAATATGTTAAACTATATA
>NW_015557128.1:646273-647080 GCF_001515605.1 Sinocyclocheilus anshuiensis | reverse complement strand
TTCTGCGGACCGTCATTCTCGCTGGATAGTCTCCGTCTAAAACATCCTGACGCCTAAGGCCTATAGGACTTCTGAGGGCCAACTCCCTCTGGGGAAGAGTGGTGTACATCGCATTACACGGTGCCCGTCTCTCCTCAGTGCCCTCAGGAGATCGGTCTGCCAACCCTGCCGGTGTTCCAGGGCGCAGCGGGCTCCGGCGAGCGCTTCTTTCAGTTACCGCCCGGAAACGTAGCGGTACTAAGAGGCTCGCTGCCTCTACGGAGGTCTCCAAAGCAGCTAGTACGGTCGTCCCCTGCCAGTCCGCCGCTTCAGGGCACCGAGCTAGCTGCTCTAGGCGCACCAGAGGCCAGTCTTGTGAGACTGGTTCCCTTAGGAGGTCACCTGGTTCAATAGGAGACTTCAGCTATGAGAGTCCTGATGCTGTGGCTCAGGACCTCGGAGGGCAGGCCCCTCTGGTGAAGAGTGGTGTACACCGCATTACACGGTGCCCGTCTTTCCTCAGTGCCCTCAGGAGATCAGTCTGCCAACCCTGCCGGTGTTCCAGGGCACAGCGGTCTCCTGCGAGCGCCACTCTCAGTCACCGCCTGGCAACGTAGCGGTGTTAAGAGGCTCGCCACCTCCGCGGAGGTCTCTAGAGCAGCCGGTTCGGTTGTCCCCTGCCGGTCCGCCGTTACAGGGCACCGAGCTAGCTGCTCTCATTACACCAGAGATCAGTCTCGAGAGACTGATTCCCTTAGTAGACTATTTGGCAGCGTGGAAACTACTGCCAAACGTGTCTCAGTGGGTCCTGCACACTGTAGTGAGAGG
>NW_015557128.1:642679-646136 GCF_001515605.1 Sinocyclocheilus anshuiensis | reverse complement strand
TGCCCAGTGACCCATTTTTGTGTTGTTTTTAAGGTTTGTTTTTGGATTATTGTCTGGTTAGAAGATCCAAACATGGCCCATTACAAGATTTCTAAAAGAGTCAGTCAGTTTTAGATTTTTTATCTGTTGGTATTTGATAGAATCAAATATGCCATGTATCTAAACAAGATGTCCAGGACCATAGACACACACCCTCTTCCAGGCAGATTTGTAACATTTTCTGTTGATTGGAAATTCTTAATTATTGCCCTGATGGTGGAAATGGGAATTTTCACTGTTCTAGCTCTTTTCTTAAAGTCACTTTCTAATTTGTGAAGCTCAGTTATCTTTTGCTGCACATCAGAAATATTTTCTTTGGTTTTTCTCATTATGATGGATGATTAAGGGAATTTGGCCTGTTTTCCCTCCTATTTATATTCCTGTGAAACAGGAAGCCATGGCTGGATAATTTCATGTTCATAATCAACCTGGTATGCTCAAAATTGTAAATATGAATGGGAATATACTTCACAGATATTTTCCTCATAAGAATTTCTAGGGGTACCAATAATTGTGTCCAACATGTATTTGAGAAAAATATTTATGTCATAATGATATTTCCCCCATTTTAAATTCTTATTCTCCATTGAAAGGTTAGATTTATGTGAATTTTTTAATAAAATATCAAAATGATTAACAATGCAGATTTATTTTCACAGCCTTCTTTGATCATATTTACCAAGGGTGCCAATAATTCTGACCACGACTGTATATATATATGTATGTGTGTGTGTGTGTACTCTATATAGCTAAAGCTGCAAATTCAACTCCTTGTTACAAATATGGTAGAACCATCATCTATCACAAAAGACGCCTTTGTAAATAATCGTCCTGACTTGTCTCAATTCCTCAGCAAATCCATTAGCTTGATGTTGTAATAGAAACTATGGACTCTCTCTTTTCTAGCACTTTAGATACGGTTGCTCCTTTACGCTTAAAGAAGATTAAGGAAAACAGTCTGACACCATGGCATAATGAGCACACTCAAAACTCAAAACAAAACTAGAGGTATTTCGTATTGCTTGGAGGGAAAGTACTTCTACTTATAAAAAAGCTCTAAAAACTGCTAGATCTGCTTACTTTCCGTCTCTTTTTTGAAGAAAACAAGCACAACCCCAGGCATTTATTCAATACAGTGGCTAAATTAACGAAAAATAAAGCATCAACAGATGCAGACATTTCCCAACAGCACAGCAGTAATGACTTTATGAACTTTACTTCCAAGATCGATACTATTAGAGATACATTTCTGGCAATGCAGCCATCAGCTACAGTATCGCATCAGATAGTCCACTATAGATCCCCTGAAGAGCAATTCCACTCATTCTCTGCTAAAGGAGGAGTGTATATGGCACAGAAATACTCTGTCATACATCCAACTCATTTTTAAAACTCGTTTTGGCCATGTTTAGCATGAGCATCCAACTATTTAACAGTGTAAACAAGTAAGATGCATGAAATAGCACTAGACCTCCCCTTTAAAGAAAAGCAACTAGAAACCATAGTGAGAGATTCTATGCTGTAATGAACCATTTTTCTAAGAGGAAGTTTTACGCTAATTTACAATCCAGAAAATTATTTTTTTTACACACACACACACACATATATATATATATATATATATATATATATATATATATATAGTGGGGGGAGAGGTAGCTTGTTACTGGAAAATCTGCACTATTTTAGTTGTACTTCTGTCACGCTTTTGAAAATTGTACTGAACTTAGCAGCATCGCTACTTTTAGTTAGTCACTCCCCAGTCCCCAACGCTGGATCGTTCTCGTTTCATTTGACTAGAGAGGACGTATATACTGGCGCCCTGCTGGGAGCGGAGAGACAGGGTCTCTCATATAACTGCCCCCACATCTGTCTCTCCATGTCTTTGTGGGTCTCGGGTGTCTGCTGTGCTGTTTGTGTCTCTGGAGCCTCTCTATTACATCACTGACCCAGTTTGCAGAACTTTCACCCCTTCAGATTTCTGACCCGCAGAGCCTGGCTTCATGCTGGACACTTTAGTATGTGCATGTTGTTTTTGGGCTGCTTTGATCATGTTATTGACTTGTAGGAGAGCATTTCAGTTTTTTTTTCGTAAACCTGGTTTTTAGTGCATCTCTCAGCTCAGTCTGGAGAGCATCAGACTTGTAATGGAATAGTTGACTCGGAAATCAAAATTTCTGAAAATGTACTCACCCTCAGAACATCCAGATTTGTTTGAATTTGTTTGAGTTTGTTTCTTCATCAGAACAGATTTGGAGAAATGTATAATTACATAATTTGCTCACCAATGGATCCTCTGCAGTGAATGGGTGACGTCAGAATGAGAGACCAAACAGCTGATAAAAACATCACAATAATCCACACCACTCCAGTCCATCAACTAACATCTTGTGAAGTGAAAGTTCTGTGTAAGAAATAAATCCATCATTAAGGGGTTTTTACTTTATACTGTTGCTTCCAGGCCAAGATATAAGTCCATAATCCATAATAACGCTTCCTCCAGTAAAAAAAAGTCTATCCCCTTTTGTCCTCACATCAAAACATATTTGTTTAGAACTGTTTTCACGTAACGGTGCTTGATCTGTGAATATTTCTCTCCTGATTCAGTTAAGAAGATTTTTTTTTTTGCTGGAGAAAGCAATATTACGGATAGAGGACTCATATTTTAGCTGAGTGCAGAGGTTTTAAGTCAGAAATGGCTTAATGATTGGTTTCTTACAAACATGCTTTTCACTTCACCAGATGTTCATTGATGGACTGGAGTGGTGTGGATTACTGTGATTTTTTTATCAGGCGTTTTGACTCATTCTGACGGCACCCATTCACTGCAGAGGATCAGTTGGTGAGTTAGGGTTAGGGTTAGTAAGTGATGTAATGCTACATTTCTCAAAACCTGCTGAAGAAACAAACTCATCTACACTAAAAAAATGTCACCCCTTTCAACTTAAAAACCTAAGTTTTGTGGCTGCCTTAAAATTTTAAGTTAAATCAACTTAAAAGTACAAGTCGTTTCAACTCACTAATTTAAATCTTGCCTAGTGCTGAATTGTTTTATTGAAGTTCATTTGACTTTACAACATTTGCTGTTTCAACTTGTTCAAAATTTTTAACATGAATTTTCTAACTAAAACATTCAAGGTCCAGAACGGTAAGAAAGACATCATTAAAGTAATCCATGTGACTCCTCTGGGTTAACCTCAATTTTATGAAGCAATGCACGTGCTTTCATTTGTTTGCGCAAAAAACACATTTTACCGCTTTATTTTCTAAAAATATTGATCTGCCACACACGCTCATAAGAGCATCATGACGCATGTATGTTGTGTTCACGCTAGAGTTGACATTGTAGCATGAACAAGCTTTGAATAATATTTTATTGTAAATAAAGTGGTAAATAATAATTTTTTTTGGACAAACA
>NW_015557128.1:606781-642102 GCF_001515605.1 Sinocyclocheilus anshuiensis | reverse complement strand
GTTAGTTCGCTGTATAGTCTGCCCGTGTCTCCTTGTTTGATGTTGCACTGCGATGTCTCATGTTTCAATCATGAGTCTAATGTCTAGATTTGCAGAATATTTTTACATAAGCTGTCATGGCTTTTTCATCATATCATTTTTTACAGTGTGCATCTTGGATGGCCTGAGGGTGAGTACATTTTCAGCAACTTTTTATTTTTGGGTGAATTATTCATTTAATCTGAAGGTTCAGATGGAAGCCTCACAGTTCATTGAGTTCCTGTAGCTCAGCTTTTAGTGCATGGTTCTAGCAGTGCGAAGGTCATGGGTTTGATTTTCAGCTGCTTAGGATGAAATTTACATTTAATCATTTAGCAGACACTTTTATCCAAAGCGACTTACAAATGAGAAGAGCAAACAGAAGCAATTCAGACCAATAGGAGGGCAACAGTATACAAGTGCTGTAACAAGTCTCAGTTAGTCTAGAACAGTACACATACCAGTTTTTTTTTCTCCAGAAAAAGAGACAAATAGAATAAGAAAATGTTAGCATTAGTTAGTCAAGTGCTGACGAAAAAGATGGCCAAAGACTCAGCTGCTCGAATTGAGATAGGCAGGTCATTCCACCAGCTTGGAACAGTCCAGGTAAAGGTCCATGAGATTGATTTCGTGCCTCTTTGGGATGGTACCATGAGGCGTCGTTCACTTGCAGAACGCAAGCCTCTGGATGGCGCATAAGTCTGAACTATCAAGTTTAGGTACATTGGTGCAGAGCCAGTGGTTGTCTTGTAGGCAAACATCAGTGCCTTGAATTTGATGCGAGTGGCTATCGGCAGCCAGTGCAAACTGATGAAGAAAGGTGTGACGTGTGCTCTCTTCGGCTCATTGAAGAACACACTTGCCGCAGCATTTGGGATCAGTTGCAGAGGCTTGATAGTACATGCCGGAAGGCCTGCTAAGAGAGCATTACAATAGTCCAGTCTGGAGAGAACAAGAGCTTGGGCAAGGAGTTGTGTGGCCTGCTCTGATAGGAAGGGTCTAATCTTCCTAATGTTGTATAAAGCAAATCTGCAGGACCGGGCCGTTGTAGTAATATCGTCTGTGAAGCTTAGCTGATCATCAATCACAACTCCAAGTTTCCTGGCTCTCCTAGAAGGAGTTATGGTTGACGAACCTAGCTGTATAGAGAAGTTGCGATGAAGTGCTGGGTTGGCTAAAACCATAAGCAGATCTGTCTTTGCAAGGTTGAGTTGAAGTTGGTGGTCCTTCATCCAGCCAGAGATGTCTGTCAGACAGGCTGCAATGTGAACAGCTACCGTTGGATCTTCTGGTTGGAATGAGACGTAGAGTTGAGTGTCATCACCATAGCAGGGATAGGAAAAGCCCTGTTTCTGGATGACAGATCCTAATGATGACATGTAGATGGAGAAGAGGAGTGGTCCAAGCACTGAGCCCTGAGGAACCCCAGTAGCAAGAAGTTGTGTCTTAGAAACCTCCCCTCTCCAAGACACTCTGAAGGACCTACCTGAGAGGTAAGATTTGAACCATTGGAGTGCAGTTCCTGAGATGACCATCTTCATGAGGGTTGACAGGAGGATCTGCTGGTTGACTGTGTCAAAAGCAGCAGACAGATCCAGCAAGATGAGTACTGTGGATTTGGAAGCTACTCTTGCCTGTCTCAGTGCTTCAGTAACCGAGAGCAGGGCAGTCTCAGTTGAGTGGCCGAGGTGTGTACGCGCTCTGGCGTAGTTTACGCAAGCGCCAGAAGTCATCTCTCGCAGGTATACGTCACTCATTGTTTACACCGTGCACAAACATTGTAGGTACAGTGAACTATCCCTTTAAGCAGTGGGGTTACTCGAGCCTGTTTAAATGCTGTGGGAAAGGTACCAGTGTGAAGAGAGTTGATGATATGAGTGACTGCAGGTATAACTGAAGAAGAAATGGCCTGAAGGGGGTGAGTGGGGATAGGATCAAGCGGACAGGTAGTAGGATGCTTGGAAAGGACACGTTTGGAAACGTCTGCCTATGAGAGAGGATAGAAGGAGGAGAGAGAGTGTGTTTGTGTTATGATGTGATTGTCAGTTTGCAAAATTGTTGGCCCTACCAAATCTCAACAACATCAAGCACATTTAATATTATCCTTCAGTCGGTGTGATGAATTCTCCTTGCTTTGGCAGTGACCAATGAGGTTTTTCTCTAAAGAACTGGCAGGCTGCTGTCCTGCTGGAGTCTGATCCAAACTAATTTTCCTCAACAAACACAAAGCCACCTATCGCAGACACTGATTGTTATGCATGAGCATTTTCCCTCCTGCTCTTAAATGACTAATTAAATAAGAAAGTGGAGGCAGAACTGTTTGTAATTATTCAATGTATTATTGAAGTGAATTCATTATATTACAATTGTTTTCGTTTATGCAGCACTCCAGAGATTTTGATTAGCTTCACATTGATTTCCTGCCCAGATGGGTTCCCATGATCCTGAAAAAACCCTGTAAATATCAGGGATTTCAAAAAAAGTAATGGAAATTATTTAAACCTTAAAAAGTCACGGATAAATAATCTTGGGAATTTCTATAATCAGTATGAATTTTTCTAGTTATGCTTAATTCTAGACTATGAAAAAGCATGCAAATTGGTCAGCAAATGTGCAAACCCTGGGTGTTGCAATGCATGAAATCAGAGAGAAATGTCAGCAGCAGTGATTTAGTCTGTCACCTCTGTTCCGTATTTAATCGGTGACTGTGACAGACAGAAAAGTGTAAGAATTCACCCAAAAAAGTCGGTAGGTGAGACACCAGTGAACAAAATCATTTTGTTTTGAGTCAGTGGATGCCAGAGCCAATGGAACCAATGGAAAATACATAAAACTAAGCCTGCAAAGCATATAAAATACATGTCAGAAATATCAAATTTTTTTATATATACAGTATATATGTACAGTTGCATCTCAATAAATTAGAATGTCGTGGAAAAGTTAATTTATTTCAGTAATTCAACTCAAATTGTGAAACTCGTGTATTAAATTGAAATAAATGAACTTTTCCACGACATTCTAATTTATTGAGATGCACCTGTATGTATGTATGTCTTTCAAAACAAATGTTTGCATACATGTTGAGTGTCATTTGTTGCATGAGGCTTTTATGGCTCATATAATATGATATAGTAAGAATATGAAGTTCAAACACAAGTTTTATTCAGAGACCCAAACTGAGCAAAATATGCAATTTGGTGCAATTCTGGTAGCTTGTAATGTAAATCAATATGATCTATATAACAGTATTGCAGCATGCTTTCATAAACTGCATATGCAAATATCATGCCACTCTATATTTCTCAATAATATGTTTTAGTAAGATGATATTTAAATCCTTAGTTTTATGATCAAATCTCTGTAGTTTCAAAACATATGATGCAATTCAATACAATAATGATTGAGAGATGAACAAATAAATGTTTCTCAAAAGCCAGAAGATAATCACGTTAAGATGATTTTGCTAAATTATTTATGGCTAATCAAGGAAGCAGTCCAGTTAATGTTCTTGAAATATTACTAACAATATAAAAGTTATTTTTAGGTTTACTCTATACAAATCAGTAAAGATTTCACAGCAGAAAAACATGAGAAGCACAAGCTGAAGGTGGACGTTTGTACAATTATACTAAAAGGCTGTTTACTTTCTAAAAAAGAATAAACTATCAGTCAGATGACAGAAAGCATGTAGATTGTGTGCAACAGGTTTTTCAGCAAAGTTGGTCAATTTAGAGGCCTCAGAAGTTTGTGGATGAAATATGATAGGCTTTATAGGGTTAACCCTTAGATTAGATGCAGTTGTAATAATCCCATAGTGCAGCATTAGCGTGTTGAGTTTAATGACAGATCATAATATTGATTTGACCAAGAGGTTGAGAAAGAAACACACTGAGTGTTGCTTCCCCAGCATAACATGAAAGTAATGAAGACCTCCAAAAAAAAAAAAAAAAACCTGCTGGCAGTGCGCAGGACTAAACGAGGGGAGGAGAGAGAAGAAGATGGTCTGAAATAAAAGCAGCTGTTCCTAAAGGCTTGCTGAATACGCATTATGTTTATGGGTGCCGCTGGAGCTGGTCTCCACCAGCCTCTGGAGAACTAAGCAAAGCAGACTGCTGGCGAGTCTGACCACCTGCAGGACAGGCAAGAAACTACAGGCCCAATCCGTGGAACTCTAACCCTCCTCTTCCTCCGGACTGACACGCAGTCGGTGAGTGTGTTGGCTGCCTGGACTGATCGATCGGCTTGGTTTGTCTGAAAAAGGTAATGAGGAACATTGGGCTTGTAATTGTATTTTAAAGGAAGTGTGCTTGGAAGGTTGAGTTTTGTAGTCATTGTTAGCGACTGAAAGACTGTGGCGATTGACACATTACTTCGGTAACGAGCACTTGCCCTGTGATGACAAATAGGAGATTGGCATGTGTTTGCTGAATAGGGAGTGATTCTGTTAATGATTATTTTACAACTTGATGAATAGCATAATGATTTATATAATTGAAAGAATAATTGGTCCTAACTAGATGCCTCTTGTGGTTTTTTTGTTTTGTTTCTATATATTTTTTTGTAATTTCTGTGTAATTTATTATTATTATGATATATGTCATTATTATATGTAATTTTATATAATATTATATACATAATATATGTATATATCACGATTTATCATTATTTATACATAGAGGTTATATATTATAAAAATAATTATTAATAATTATGATTAATAATATTATAATTAGTGTTGCTATTATTATTAATAGTAGTAGTAGTATACTTTAAAAAAAAATTAATATTCATATTTACTATTATTAATATATTAATATTAAGTTAATTATTATTATATTATTATACCTGTTTTCAGATATTCAAGAAGTGTTAAAAGAAGCTGCCATGAAAATCATTTGATTTCTTTCTTTCTTTCTTTCTTTCTTTCTTTCTTTCTTTCTTTCTTTCTTTCTTTCTTTGTGAAGTCTCTCAACTAGCTTGTTTGTGCTCTGAACACTGACATCCTTTGAGGAGAGTTGTGTTGTTTCTTTCACAATAATCAGATTGATTTTTAAAGTCCCACAGACTGCATTGAAGGAGGGTGGTTGGCAACACCATTGCAACCACTCAGTAAACTCTAGTATCGTTTCAGTGAGTTTTGCTAGGGCTAGATCTGGTTTTGTACCGTTTCCACAGTGTCTGGTAATAAAAGCCTTTTCATTTTGCTGTGAAATTCCATATTGAGCGGTTTATTGAATCGTTTATTGAAACCTGCTTTGCTTGAACCGCCAGCAGTCTTCCTCCAGACTGATGTCAGACTCTAAAGGCTCTGTCTTAATGAATGAGAACACAAGCTTCTCATTAAGAAGTTGTTTGTTTCTTTTTCACCTGATCAATTCTGTCACTGTCCTGAAATTGCCAGTACATCTGTTTTTTTTCTCTCTCTTTCACTCTTTCTGCAACAAATAACAAAATTGACTTTGCGCAAATTTAATTTCACTGACTCTCAGAAAGTTTTTCTATGTGATAATCACTGAAATATGGATTGTTTTGTTTTATGATAGATCGTTTTGAGGTGTTCAGTGAGGTCTCAAAATCTCTTGATTTTTAGAGCCGTTAAAATATTGCATGTTAATTTAAAGCTGTAGTCCGTACGTTTTGCCTCTTTGTCGCCATCTCTGTTTGAAAACCTAAATACAGCTCACATAATACACGTTTTAACATAAGAATTAATGAAAGTGCTTTTATAAAATTCTAATTAAAGCTGCAGTCCGTAAGTTTTGCCTCTTTGTCGCATTTCTGTTTGAAAACCTGGAATTGCAGCTGTGTGCGGAATTATCTAGCTTGCTTGGGTTGTGAGTCGGCACGGCTCCAGAGCGGATGAATCTAATATTTTGAGGAGTATGTGTGTGTGGCAGTCAGTCACCGCACTGGTGTGGATATTTACTGTACTTCGCAACCACAGATTCTAGCCTACGTCTTGGAATATGACCCAAATAAGAATTTTCACCGGATATTGTCATCTGAAAAAGTAACAAGTCTGCCATGTTTGTTCTGACCAGCTTATGATACATTTAATTATTCTGGCTGCTGTGAGAAAAGGCTATAAACGATCCCCCACCTGCAGGATCCTCACATGCGATAGCCTAGTTGCCGGGACAGGTTCTTTATGTTTACAGACGTGACGTAATGACACAGCAGCATGCTCGAATTTCCCGTGAAAACCTACCCGTACCACTCAAATTAGAAAACATTATTATAAGATAACCGTTGTGAATCGGGCTAAAGTAAGGCGATAGTTTTGAACACTGGCTGGTTATGTATTTGCTCAAATATTGATTTCGGATCATTTTTAGCCCAAAAAAGTTACAGACTGCAGCTTTAATTAACTGCTAAAGCAAAATGATGACAATGTAATAATTACAAACTTCAACAGAGTATTTACACAAGTATCAGTGCTGGAGAAAGGCTAACTAATGTAGAAGTCAAATCCATAATCCAGTTTACTTACCTAATGTGAATATTTGGATATTCAGAAAAAGAAAGATGTCTGGTGGAACTGGTGGATTTTATGTGTTAGGGGATTTTTTTCCACAAAAAAATTGTTGTGGAAGCAGTTTTTACTCAGAAATTGCTAGTAAATATCACAAACAATTACAAAAGAAATATCAATTGAATTAAATGTGAAATTATGACGTAGAAAAACTGAAATAGTATTTTCTTGTAAAATGTACTCTAATCTTTGCTTTTTTTACTACTTCAAAACGTCTTTTTTTTACAGTGTTGTTGGTTTTTGTACCAGATAAATACTTCTCTGATTGCTTGTATACTGTAATGAATTTTAGTTTAATTTGGGAAACTGCAGTTTCAAGGTAGCCTCACAAGCACTGAAATATATGTAGTTCAATTCCTGCATATAAACACAATATTGTTGCAGTTTCCCCATCTTTCATAACAGTTTAATCAGACGTTCAGTTCAGCAGGTTGTGGATCTTCAGCTCTCTCAGAAACCTGACTCCACCAGCCAGCCTGGTTTAAAATAAGTTCGATTTATTTTTGCGGCTACTTGGCGCCTAGATTACTTCACTTTCCTGTCATGTGAGCTCTGGACTGTACATAACTCATTACAAGATAACCTCGGATTGTTGACACACTTTAGACGTGAGGATTTGTATGATCTCAAGGCGAACGCTTTCAACCAGCACAAGCTCAATAGGAAACTAAGCCTGCCATATAGAGCGCTGTCCTAAATATGAAGAACAAGGATCTTCCATCATCTTCTCTAACACAGAGCTGCATTTAAATGCATCTGAAGCGCAAGAGTAGCTGTTACCAGGCTTATTTTGGGTGGTGGATGTCTGTGGTTGCTCATCCTTCTTGACAGGTTGATGGGTTTACAGCACTGAAGCCCCCCCCCACTCCAGCACGGCTAAATAGAGTACTCTTTACCCGCTGATGTTATGTACCACCACTCATGATCATGCATCATATGACTGCTGTGCATTTTAGAAATGTGTTCTGGCTTCAGGGCTTTTTTTTTATTTTATTTTTTTTACCTGTTTAGGGATATTGTATATATAGGAGTGGGTGATATAGCTCCAAAATTGTTATTTTATTTATTCATATTTTCAGTACTTGAATCAGTATGTCAATATTTATGCATTTCTTTTGACATGGAAAAACATTTTTTTAAACAGGTATATTTTATAATATAGCTCTAAAATGTATTTTATTTATTCATATTTTCAGTACTTAAATCAGTATGTCAATATTTATGCATTTCCTTTGAAATGGAAAAAAAATAAACATGGGTATATTTAAAATATAGCTCTAAAAATGTAGTTTATCTATTCATATTTTCAATACATGAATTATTATATAAATATTTATGCATTATGCATTTCTTTTGAAATGGAAAAACATAAAAAGCATTGATGTAACCAAACAGTCATTGTTGCAAGTAGATTGCAAATGTTTCATGTTTAACAACATTTGAAAGCAAAAATCTAGTTAAAATCTAACTAATCTAACCATTTCCCCTAATAACTATATTCAAGACTCGTATCATTTTCATTTATATGCACCAATTTAATAATACATAATATTATTAACATCAGACATTTGAATAAGTGGCCTATATAATAATAATAAGAATTATTATTATTATTGTAAGGATTTCTATTATTATTATTTTATTTTATTTACATACAATTTACTATATGATATGGGGCTGCTGAAAAATATAGTAATAATAATTATTATTATAAAAATAATTTTTTATGAGTTGAGGAAACAAAGGGGCTTATTTTTATTATATGTTATGTTTTTTAGGTTGTATGTATGTATGTATGTATGTTTATGATCTCTGAAGAAACAAAACAAAAAACAAAACAATGTTTGTCTTTTTGATAATCAACATCAAATGATGTGGTGACTCCCAGTGGAAATGAAAATATTGAACCACCATCTGATGAAGTAGGAGCTCCTATTAGAAACCAACAGCTCAGAGACTTGATTTGATCTGGCTTTACTTCAACACTTCTCTTCCAACCACGTGACTCTATTCTGGTATGTAATGCTCACTTTTTATGATCCCATAAATTCCTAATCGATAAAATCAAGTACCTTCCATTTTGATGTTGAGAACCCTGTTTCACAGAAATATGCCACATTACTGAAGTCAAATGCATGATTCAGAGGAGGTGTAGTATAATGCTAAAGCATCAGGCTGGAAACTGTTTGGTTGTAGACTCAAAACCCACAGGAGATGATGCATAAAACTCCATAGTGCCCTTGAGCAAAGCACTTAACCCCAGGTTGCTCCAGGGAGATAATAATAAGTGTACTTTAAGCATTAAAAGTAATAATTAAGTAAGTAAATGTGGCACTGGAATAACTTAGAGGAGCACATAGCAATGCCTGACCAAACATTGCAGCATTTGAAGCCATTAAAGCATATATTTCATTTACAGATGATTTAAAACACTAAGCTTCCAGCACATTTCTACACAACTGCAGATGTGAGCCCAAAACACGCCGTCTGATTCATCTTTATGTACCTATTTAATAAATGCTTCAGTGCCATAAATAAGTCTTTAAATGGAACGAAATCATTAAAAGTTAATGAAGAGTCCATTTTGCTGATCGTGCAGCAATACAGCGTTTTATATCATGATAAGCCTCGCTGCTTTTATTGCAACTGCAGACAGTCGCCAACCATTAGTGCACTCTATAATGAATGTTATACGATTATAACTGGGTGAATCTCACAAAACCTGTCAAGAAAATGTTTTGGTGATGTTTCAGTCCAAAAGCAAAAGAAAAAAATTAGAAAGAATATTTTGCGTAAAGAAATTGAAGCCTATTGTTAAATGGGAGGTATTATTGAGATATTTGGGATTATGAAATTGAATTTTTTGGCATTCATACGTATATATATATATATATATATATGTGTGTGTGTAATAGTATTTAATATACATATATTCTACTATAAAAAAACAGAAATAAAAAGCTTTGTTAATTTAGTATTTTTTCATGTCATTACATTGTTTAGTGCATAAGAAAAAAATGGTAAAATAACATTTTTTTTTTAATTATATTATATTCATATGTTATGCGTAGAGGACGCCAGGACTCAGTTTTTCTAAAAATAAAATGACAAGAGTAGACATGAAAAGATTTAAAACACCAATACATTTTTAGGTTTCAGGATTGTTTTATAACTAACTTTAAGGATGGTTCTCAACTATGTTATAAAATATATAACAAAATGATTTGATATACAATTTTGCTTTACGCAATATATGTTGAAAAATTTCATAAACTGGTTTTCCTATTTTTCAGTCTAAATGCAAAAGAAAAAAAAAAAAAGGTCTGGTGTTCCCCAGGGTTCATTTCTTGGTCCGGTACTGTTTTCCCTTTATATGCTTTCTCTAGGGTCTGTTTTTGACGAGTATGAGGTCTCTTTTCACCTGTATGCAGATGACACCCCAATTTATACCCCTTTGAAACGCGATAACAAGCAGGCCATAAAGCCTATTTTGGATTGTTTTGAGGAACTAAAACTTTGGCTTGCAAATAATTTCTTGAGCCTTAATGAGAGTAAAACTGAATTTATTGTGTTTGGCTCAAATGAACACTGTGTGTGCATGATTTTGAATTTGCATCTCTGTCACCTTATAGTACTACATGTGTCAGAAACTTGGGTGTCTGATTTGATAATAATCTCAAATTCGATAAGCAGATAAGTACCGTGGTTAAGTCCTGTTTTTATCATCTTCGTCTTCTGTGAAGCCATTTCTGTCCTTAAAGAAGTTCGAAATGACCTTATCTACTGTTTTATTATCTTTTTTTTCTTAGTTGTGAACTTTTCAAATAGTTCAGTATTGCTTATGTGTTTCTGGATATTTATTTAAAGAACTGTTTTGTAGATGCTCTTAGTTTAGTGTGAATGTTTGTGTATGTGTTTGTCTGATATGAATAGAATAGTTCACCAGCATAAGCCAGCAACAGATTCTTGCACTCATCCTAAATGTGTTTCGTTTACTGGCGTGTGATCAGATCACCGGCTTAGACTGTCACTCTAATGAAGACACCAAAGCATTTCCCACAATGCTGCTGTCAGTGCTGTGAATGGTTTTCTTAATAATGAAACACAAATAGAAAAAAAGACCCATACCGCATTTCATATTCATGCATTTGCTAACACATCCAGAGCACAATCATTTATTTTAATTGCTTTCTTCAGAAAAAAAGATCTTTCTTCTTTTTTGTTGAAAGTGCTTGTTAGATCAACTGATTCTTCTATTTCAAAGCATGTCTGATCTATTTAAAAAGTCAAGTCAAGTCAAGTCACCTTTATTTATATAGGGAGAATTAGCAGCGCGCTGTATACTTACCTCGGACTTGTGAGCGTCAGCCTGGGATGTTTCCAGTGCGGCTCTCCGCTCTCTCAGCTGGGTCTGCTTCGCCACCAGGTCACGGATCTGCTTCTCCACGGCCTCCAGCTCGAGCTGCACCGAATGCAGCTCGAACGTGTCCTCACCTGCACTCAAAGGTAGACACACATCCGCCATTAAAGCAAGTAACAGTGAATAGTGTATTAGTAATGTAAACGAGATTAGCGGCAACCACGCTGGCGATGCTAGCGGGCTATATGCTAAAAAGTCAATGCTGTCCTTAAAAAAAAGAAGCTCTGATTAAAAACCTAGTGAACTACTGTACCACACAAAAGTGCATACACAGATATATTAGGTATTTCGATAGAACAAATACAGTATATACTAATATTGAGGAAAATCATTTGGTGACACTTTGCTTAAAGCCTTTATATATAATGCATTATAAAATTAGTTTGAATGCATTAATTATGCTTTGTAATGCACCTTATAATGCATTTGTATGATCTCATGAATAATTGTAACCACAGTTATAATACATTACAATACTTAACCATTCATCGTTGCACATTTAAATAGTATATTGCATTAAAACACCTGACAAACAAACCTTCAGATATTATAATGCATTTTAATTTTGATTACATTTGAAACAAACTGGCTTTGAAACTATTTTCACTCAGAAATCACTCAAATAATTACAAAGAAATGGCAATTAACTAAATTAAAGATTAAAAATGAAATTTTGAAGTTGAAAGACTGAAACAATTTTTTTGTAAACATACTTCAGTAATTGCTGTTTTATTTGCAACCTCAAAAAAACGTGTAATTATGGTCAATTGATATTAATTTATTTTGTATTAAATTCATAATTGACAGTTCTCTTAAAATTTTTGGTGGATGTTTTTCTTAGTGCTAATTGCAGCGCATAAATTGCATTCTGTATGAATACAGGAGCACCCTAAAACGCTGTCTAGGTAGGCAGCTTGGTAGGTTTTGGTACAGAGTTTATCATAGAGGATTGAAAAATATCTCAACAATCACTACAAAACTGCATTAGCTGTGCTGTATGCCAGAAACATGTTCAGTCACATGTGACAGACTATTACACACCTCTAATTCAGTCCTTTAGAGGAATTGAGTAGTTGTACACCCACATTAGTGCATTTTTCTTTGCCTATACGTCAATATAAACATGCACTAACACCGAGGGTGGGATTAGATGCTCAGTTCGAGCTGCCAACAGCTCATTACCTTAATGAGGTTTTACAGCAGCCAGAGAGACACGTCTTCATATTCGACAATGTCTAATTGGGTTAGTGATGGGCTGACGGTGCAATTGATCTCAGTGATGCTTCTGGATGGAAGTGAGAAAGCCTTCGGTCGTGAAAGTTCCTCCCCCACCTCGCAATGTTTTCTCATTAAGGTCTCACCTCCGGCTATGTTTAGGCTTGTTAGAAATACAGCATGACTTCATCCTAAAACCGACTCCGAGGTGTCTGGCCTTTGAGACGGCGTTGATGGATAGCCTGTTGTCTTAGGTAGAATTGCAACCTGGATAGCTATGCAAACTCTCGCGGTTAAATGTAGGACCAACCATTTGACCTTTGCAAACATGACCTGTGATAGCATGTGATATTAAACCCGTATCTGCTCTGCATCCAAGAATATGAACTCCTTGTAAGGTGCTTGGCTGAATACTGAGCAGGATTCCTGATTACTCAATTTAGCCCGGGCTGTCGAGTGCAGAATGTTATGTCATTTTATTGTCGAGTCATTAGTGAACTGTCATTTGTTGTAGATAAAGCAATTTATCTTCTTTTTTTATGAGCAACACAATTAAAGTCTTAATGAAGCCTCTGTATGAGTCCCAGATTGCTGTAATCAGTCTTTATTTAAGTTTTTAGAGACACGTTCCACCTTAAAAACCTGGTGCATTAATCTATGCGTTGATTTAACAAAGTGAGGACCTATAAATCTGCGGATAAAACATTCAAATAGTAATGCAGATTTATATATTCATCAAGGGATAAATTATAGACACTCTTTTGACTCTTTTTCAATATGCCCTGCAGCTAATCTTGCTTGTATGCACTAATGACCTGGTTTAATTTGGTAGTGTTTGCCAAGTCAAGCATCACTATTAGTATTGTTCATATTTACGCTTGGTGGTTTGAACAAACCCTGAATGTTAAGTTTTTAATCTTTCACCGTTTGTGCTACAGACGGAGAGAGGTGTGCTGTTACTTTTCTGTGGCAGGTTTTGACTTGGGCCTGTACGTAAAACACCCTAGCAAACACTAGGAATGTGTAAAAATGAAAAAATGATATCTCGATAATTTCTGGAATTTGGTCAATAATGATAATTAGACATTATTTTGCTGAGTGTATTATTGTGCTGGTATTTTGATAGGTTAACAGTAGGACTGCCATGGACAGCTGACTCCCAAAGCTTTTGATATTCTTCATATTCTGTTTGTTTTTTTTGACATACTTGATAATGTCAAATCGCATATCGTTTAAACAACAATTATGATATTATCGTAAACAATATATATCGCACAGCCCTAGCAACCACCCAGAAGAATCTAGAAACCCCCCAAAACACTAGCAACCACCCAGAACACCCTATAAACCACCCAAAACTCCCTAGCAACCAGTTAGCAACCATCCAGAACACCTTATAGACCTTACGTGTCAGAGAAACAAGTGCACAGCCATCTTTATTAATGTTGTCTTTGAACTTCCCTTTTTTGCTGTAGCTCTATAGCATCGCTATGGAAGCGAAATCAGCTGGTGAAGTGGATTTACTTATTGTAGAGTTAACGAAAGTTATCATGTGCATTGTAATGTTCAAAGTAATGTCATAACAAATGTCAGTCAACCAGGAAGTTTTTAAAACGAGCGGATCATTCATAAATTCGTACGACCTTACCTTCACGCTGTTGAAATACAAACCGGAAAACAGAAGATAACGAGCACAGAGCTGAAAAGGGGCAGAGCTACATAAGGTCTATAAACCACCTGAAACACTTTAGCAACCAGTTAGCAACCACTCAGAAAACCCTAGCAACTCCTTAGCAACCACCCAGAAGACTAGCAAACAAATACCTGCTAGTAACTCTAGCAAAACTCTAGAGTTAAACTCTAGTAACTCTGGCAAACCCTTAGCAACCATTCAGATCTCTTGGCAACCACCCAGAAAGCACTAGCAACCAGTAGCAACCACACATAAGCCCCTAGCAACCACTCAAATAACTCTGCAACCTGCCAGAACTGCCTAGCAACTCCTTAGTAAAAACCTAACCACTTCTAAGATCCAAAAAACACCCTATCAACCAGTTAGCAACTACACAGAACACCCTAAAACTACCCATAACACCCTAGCAACCAGTTAGCAACAACTCAGAACATCCTAGATACCACCCAGGACAATTTTACAACCACCCAAAACAGCAATTTAGCAACAACTCAGAACACCCTAGAAACTACCCAAAACCCCATCAACCACCCAGAATACCATAGCAACCACTCAAATAACTCATCAACCACCCAAAATCCCCTAGCAACCAGTTAGCAACCACCCAGAACACCCTAGTAGTCACTCATGATTCAGCATAGCAGCTCTTTTAGCAACCACCCAGAATACCCTAGAAACCAGTTAGCAACCACCAAGAACATCCTAGCAGTCGCTCATATGATTCAGCCTAGCAACTCATTTAGCAACCACCCAGAAGACTCTAGAAACTACAAGAATACCCTAGCAACCACCGAGAACTGCATAGCAGCTCCCTAGTACCCACCTAACCACTCCTAAGACCCTAAAACATGCATAACACCCTAGAACCACCAAAAATACCCTAGCAATCTTTTAGCAACCACCCAGAGGATCCTAGAAACCACCCAGGACAATTAAGCAACCACCCAAAACACCCTATCAGCCAGTTAGCAACCACCCTGATGACCCTGGAAACTACTCATAACATCCTAGCAACCAATTAACAATCAATCCAGAGGACCCTGGCAACCCCTTAGCAACCACTCAGGTCACCCTGAGAACTGCCTAGCAACTATTTAGCAACCACCCAGAAGACCCTAGCAACCAACTAAAACACCCAGCAACCGTGCCGAAGATCCTAGCAACCCTTTAGCAGCCACTCAGATCATTTAGCAACCACGCAAATCACCCTAACATCCACCCAGGACACCCTAACATTGTAGCAATGATTTTTTTTATTGCACGGACAAGCACCACTCTATTTTTCTTCTGAAAATATTCAAATCTAATTGTTTTTTGTTTGTTGATTTCTTTCCATCTGCAGGTAGCGTCGCAGCATCCAGGACAGGCACGCTGGACGAGAGCGCCCACTCCGAACCTGTCCCACTGAAGAACCGCATGGCTGTGTACCAGGCGGCGGTTTCTAAACAGGACAGAGCAGGCTTCTCCAGTTCGGTACGCTTCACACACGCACACACGGGTGAAATCCGATCAAAGGAGACTCATTTGGGATGGAAAAACCAGATGTAAACAGCAATCGTAAAAGACATATTTTAAAGGGATAGTTCACCCGAAAATTAAAATGTACTGTTAATTTACTCACCCTCAGGCCATTCAAGATGTAGGTGACTTTTCTTTTTCTTCAGTAGAAGAGTAAAGTAGATTTTTAGCTGAAACTGTGGTCCTTGGTGAATCATAAAATACAAGTCAACAGCTACCAGTTTTGTTTTTTTTTGAGACTTAAAAAAAGCACATCAAGGAACACAAAATTAATACCTGTGGCTCCTGATGATATATTGATGTCTTATGAAGCGAAACGATCGGCCTGTGCAAGAAACTGAACATTATTTCCTGTAATCCAGACCCTCAGGCAAACGGTCCAGAGTAATGTCTGGTTTTTGAATGAATCATTTTGTTTAAATGGTTCTTTTTAGTGAACTAGAATGTTTCTCAACCAGGGGTCTGTGGACCCCTAGTGGTCCTTGACATAAGGCCAGGGGGTCCGTATAAAGTATGAATTTTTGTATAAATTTAGTATATTTTGACATGACATGTTCCCATGAAAGAAAAATCCAATATAGCTGATGATATGGCCAAATACAAGTCAACTAACTTGAATAATACTTGACTGCATTTGGTCCTCACAAAGACACAAATGATACATAGATGAGTCAATTTTGTTCTGGGGGTCCTTGAGGATGGTTCTGAATTGGACTGGGGTCTGGTACGCCAAAAGGTTGAGATTCACTGAACTAGATGAATCAGTTCATCAAATTTAACTGAACCTTCTGAAACAGTTCATGGCTCGAGCAGCACAGATCAGCACAGTTATTCAATCAAAACTCACTTTTGGACGTGCCTGACAGTCACTCCGACTTGAAATAAGCCAATATACCAGCATATATGATCCAATGATGCTGGTTTTGCCAATTTGTTCAGAGCTCCAATTCCTCCTAAAGTCACTGTACTGAGGAAGCAGTTCCCACTCGGACCGAAGACCGCATGCGTCAACCAAGCACTTGAATGAAGGGGTGAAATGAAAGTTTTTATGGTTTCTCATGGTTTACGTAAAAAGGTGAGCTGATGAAGACTAGTTTATTCACTTTATATGCTTTAGACATGTAAAACATCCACATTTCACATTAGTATTGGGTGCTTTAATAATTGCGTATACGTTACAACACTGAATCAGTTATTTGAACCAGAAATGAACTGTCCAAAATAACCAGTTCAAGGAAAAGAATCAGATTTCCCCATTGCCCAAGGCTCTGGATTACAGGTATTAATGTTGTAAATAATGTTCATTTTCTTGCACAGACCCATGGTTTTACTTTATAAGACCTCAGCATATCATCAGGAGTGTCGGGTATTAATTTTGTGTTCCTTGATATACTTTTTTTACTCTCAAAGACAGGCAGCCACTGACTTGCATTTTATGAATCACCAAGGACCACGGTTTCAGCTCGAAATCGTCTTTACTGTTCTACCAAAGAAAAAACTCACCTACATCTTGGATGGCCTGAAGGTGAGCAAATTAACAGCAAATTTTCATTTTTGGGTGAACTATCCCTTTAATTCCAGGTGTAAGTGGGGCTTATGTGATTCTGCTTCATTTCTGTCAGCCATCAATCATATTTAGACAAGCCTTAAGATCTTCTGTTGAGCAGACTAACGCTATTTACTCAGCAGTTCCCATTCGGCTGTCTGTGTGCCATCAAATTGATCAGCCAATATAATTTCAATGAGGCAAATGAGGCACTCGTGCGGCACGCAAACTTGTTATGTCAACGTCTCATTAGAGCAAACGATCAAGGCTGATAAATTCTGACTGTTCTGCGTTTAAACTGTGTGAGGACCGAGCGCTCGTGTCAAATTCATGTATAATTCCAAACTCATTGATTTACATAGTAATTGCTGACTTGATACATCAAATCACAAAAGAAACCAGTGTGCGTTTGATTTGCACCCCTTGTCGCAGTAATGGAGACAGAACGGTTGACAGACAAACGCATTGATGAGGACAGAGAGGGAGACCAAATGAATTAGACAAGCTTTGGACTTCAGCAGGCAGTGCATTATGCAGAAACCACAGATCTCCAAGGATTTGGCAGTTCTGGTGAAATCTCCTAAAAAAGGTTTCTAAGAAACAAGATTTAGTGACATCAGTGGTGGCTTTGATTCAGGTGCCTTAGCTGAGATCTTACATGAGGAGAGCACAATCATTTCTTCAACAGTATCTGTTGCTTGATTTTCAGTAAAACATTGTTAAAACAAGAAACATTTAATTGAGAAACCAAATGATTCAGCATAAGACTTGTTTTCAGAGAATATATGTGACCCTGGAGCACAAAAGCAGTCTTAAGTCGCTGGGGTATATTTGTAGCAATAGCCAAAAATACATTGTATGGGTCAAAATTATAGATTTTAAATTTATAGATTTTTCTTTTATGCCAAAAATCATTAGTAAAGATCATGTTCCATGAAGATATTTTGTAAATTTCCTACCGTAAATATATTAAAACTTAATTTTTGATTAGTAATATGCATTACTAAGAACTTAATTTGGACAACTTTAAAGGCGATTTTCTCAATATTTTGATTTTTTTTGCACCCTCAGATTCTAGATTTTCAAATAGTTGTATCTCGGCCAAATATTGTCCTATCATAACAAACATACATACATCAATGGAAAGCTTATTTATTCAGCTGACTGAAGCTTATTTATTCAATATCTGGTTTTGTGGTCCAGGGTCACATATACTACCGTTCAAAAGTTTTTGTTTGAGAGAAAGAAATTAATCAGCAAAGGCCCATTAAATTGATCAAATGTGACACATTTATAATGTTACAAAATATTTTTATTTAAAATAAATGCTGTTCCTTACTATTCATCAAAGAATCCTGAAAAAAATGTATCACGGTTTCACAAAAATATCATTGTTTTCAACATTGATAATAAGAAATATTTCTTGAGCAGCAAATCAGCATATTAGAATGATTTCTGAAGAATCATGTGACACTGAAGACTGAAGTAATGAAGCTGAAAATTCAGCTTTGCATCACAGGAATAAATTACATTTTCAAATATATTCAAATAGAAAACAGGTATTTGATCAAATAAAAACAACCTTGGTGAGCATTATAGACTTCTTAAAAGCCCCAGTCTTTTGAACAGTAGTGTATGTTTTTATATTCTCTGAATTAGGTTTCTTAACATGTTGGCAGTTTGTTTTTCTTGTGTTTAAGCATAAAGCTCACTCAATTTTAGATTTAGGAAAAAAATACTATTACTATATACTTCATTTAGAAGCCTTCATTTCCCATATTTTAGAGACTGTTTAGGATTTTATGTTACATTTAGTGCATTCTCAAGGCAACAGTGTATTTGTGATGCAATTTTGTTCAGTGTAAGAGCATTTTATAAAATGGATGATATGCCATGATGACCTATGAAATATGTACTATGAAGGTCTAAGGAAAATTGTAACAATTAAAAATTGCATTTTTGCTTTGAAAATACAGTAGAGTACAAACATGTCTCTCTTCTATACAAATTGGGCTCATTATAGATGGTGCTTTTATACACAAAACTCATTTGTTCACAAAATGCATTATTTACCTACAGCAATTAATGTTAAAGGAATAGTTCACCCAAATATGAAGATTTGCTGAAAATGTGCTCACCCTCAGGTCAACCAAGATGTAGATGAGTTTGTTTCTTCATTGGAATAGATTTGGAGAAATTCAGTGTTGCATCACTTGCTCACCAATGGATCCTCTGCAGTGAATGGGTGCCGTCAGAATGAGAGTCCACACAGCTGAGTGGTGTGGATTACTTGTGGATTATTGTGATGTTTTTATCAGCTGTTTGGACTCTCATTCTGATGGCACACATTCACTGCAGAAGATCCATTGGTGAGCAAGTGATACGATGCTACATTTCTCCAAATCTTTTCCCATGAAGAAACAAACTCATGCACATCTTGGATGACCTGATGGTGAGTAAATTTTCAGCAAATTTTTATTTTTGGTGAACTATTCCTTTAACTGTTGCTGTCAGTCAGTTTGTTTTCATATTTTTATTGGTCATGGCAGCAGTTATACATCAAATGATGGAGAAGAGTGTTTTAACCGGGCATATATCCAGATGCAGTGTAGTCAAGTGCACTTTCATCATTTTAAAGAGCTGATTCAGGTGTCTGGATCACAGTGCTGGAGTGACACTGTACAGTATGTCAGATCATATAAGTCTGCTGTATCCTACATCTGATATTTAGAACTCAATTGCAATATAGAATTGCACCATGCAAACCGCATTCATTAATTTTGTGGATGGAAAAAATTAATTTGCAAAATTAATAAATGAAGCAGGCTTTGAAACAAAGCAGACAACGTGCAAATAAACAACACTTCCAGCAGGCGTCTGCTGAGTAAATGTAACCTCACAGTATCAGGGCCTCACAATATCTTGCCATGCAAATAATTCTGTCATGCAAAATCTTAAAATGTGATTCTGTAAAGCCACAGAGATAATGAGATGAGGGCTGGAATCTGTGCTTGTGTGTGTGTGTGTGTGTGTGTGTGTGTGTGTGTGTGTGTGTGTGTGTGTGTGTGTGTGTGTGTGTGTGTGTCTGTCTGTGTGTAAGCCACTTTGTCTCATGAATATTTTTGTTCAGTGGTGGAAGATGAGAGACAAGTGATCACACTTTTACTCCCATAATCTTGCAGCTTTTGTAAAAGCATAAATCTGCTTAGCATGATTTTCAACGCAGGCGGTCTCTCTCTGTCTTTGTCTCTTTCTTCATCAGGTCATGGAGGAAGCCGAGGTTTGTTCCCCGCCTGGGGGTCTGGCCAGCGTGCGTAGACAGTTTGAGAATGAGGGCATGTCATCATCTCACACGGTCACCCAGATTCACCACACACACGGATCTGTGCAGGTCAGTGTTGGAAGATACTTGGAAACTGCTTCTCAGATTTGTAACTCGTAATATACACTGTTCAAAAGCTTGGGGTCAGTATGTTTTTTTATTTTCTTTCAAAAATATTAAGCAGCACAACTGTTTTAAACATTTAGAATAATAGGGAATATTTGAGCAGCAGATCTTGTTCTTGTTTTTACTTTTTACTTTTTTTTTTTTAAATCAAATAAATGCAGTCTTGATTAGCATAAGAGACTTCTTTCATAAACATAAAAAAAAATCTCACAGATCCCAAACTTTTGACAACGGTAGTGTATATATGTTATAATATACAGTACATATATATATTTTTTTAAAGTTTTTTTTACTACTTAATATTATATCAGCCTTTTGGATTTGTAATGGTTGACATATGTTGGCATATTTATACAGTTAAAAAAATGTGGACACATTTCTTCAATTTTTACTATAGTATTTTTAAGTATAAGTAAGTATATAAGTGTTTTATGACTTTACTATTTTTTTCTTCAAACAATGGTAATTATGGTAGTGACAAAAATCTTTTTTCCTACTTACGGTTATTTCAAGTAATATTTCACAATATATTATATTTAAAATAAATATTTCACAATATATTAAAATAGAAAACAGTTATTTTAAATAATATTTTAAAATATTACTACAGAAACCATAAAAAAAAAAAATACTGACCCCAAACTTTTGAACGGTTGCATAAAATCAGATAAGGAACCTAGTTATTTTGCATTGCAGTCGCATGCATCTGCAACGAAATGTTTTCGATGAATAATAACATGCAGGCTTTTTTATATTTAAACATTTTGTGCCAAGTTTATTTATTTTATTTAATAAATATATTATTAAATATATTTTTAACTATATTTGAGCAAATCATCGGGATGGCTTACAAGTATACATTATATGCATACTGCTATGTATATGTATTGAAAATAATTAAGTGCTAAAATGCATTTGTGATGCATTGACTTTGATTTTAACTCACTTACATACAGAATCTTGAATGAATGAATCTTAATGTCATACTAAAGTGGCACGCATCATTACACACATATCAGTCTAGCTTCTACCCAGGCGATTTATGGCACAAGAGAATCGTGACTGAACATAAAGAAGAACACACTCATATTTTGTTGATCTTTTTGGTGCTTATGAACATTTTAAAGTCCTAAAACTGATCCTAAAGGTGTTTCACATCTAGCTTTTGTTTTCTATTCTAATATTCAATTGTAAAATTAAGACTTGAATGCAAAACTAGTTCAAATGCAATGAAGTGTATGGGTGTGAGATGCTAAAATACAGGACAAATGTGTCCCTCATTCATCAAATGCAAATCCATCATATGCAATTCTGTTCCTTTAAATACAGGACACTTGTGTATTATTTAGTATGCTTGGCAACCCTAATCACCCTTAGTTTTAGTTATGGTACAGGTATTAGACACTATAAGCATGCATGCAACTTCCACATGAGCAAAAAGACTTCTGGTGTAGAAAAGGGAGTGTGTGCATGGACTTTCAGAATAAGATTAATCCTCTTACAGCTGACCTTACACCAAAACCCGAAATCGGACACAATAACAAGTCAAATCTGTATCTGCATAGATTCTCCCAAGCTTCTGAAGCCCATTAGCATTGCCACACACGCTAATATTATGCATGCAGTGCCTGCCCCTGAAAAAATCTGATACTGCTTGCAGTGAGAGAAGCAGAATGGAGATAAATTTTGGTCACAGTCTGTGCAATCCAGCTCTGCCGATCCAAATTGAATCCAGTCCACCCATCCATACCAGTGGGTCTGAGCGTGCTCTGTTCACCCTGCAGGGACGAGGTGGCTTCAGCTCGCTGATAGAGGGAAAAAAATCAGACTGAATACAGAATGACAGGAGAAAGTGGGAGATGTGCTCTCATCTCGTCTGCCAACACATCAGCACTCAAGTGCTCTAAAGCCGCGGCTTTCAAACTGTACCTGACGTGAATCAATAAATGTAAAATATTATGAAGCATAGATATTTAAATTCAGATTTTTCTTATTTCTAATTTCTGATTGATGTACAAATTAAAATGCGCTTCATCCAGTTTTAAATGCGAAATTTGGCATGCTATTCAGTACACTTCAAAATGTAGTAATTGGCTTCCTTTCAATTTAATTGAGTTAAGTTGGCAACAAGCCACAGCATGTTGATTTGTCATTTGAATTGGCATGAAAGGCAGAGGAATTCAAGAAAGACATTCAAAAAAAATTTGAGGTGAGAATATTAATTAATTCATTAATTAATTACTGACCACAAACATTTATTTAAATGTTTTTTCTTTCTTTTTTTTAAATGAGAAGACAGTGATGTATTTATTTATTAACATTTTTGCTTGAAAATACAATAGAGTACAACCACGCCTTTCTATGCAAATTGGCATCATTATAGATTGTGTTTTCGTTCTCAAAATTTGTTCAATTACAAAAAGCATGTTCTACCTGCAGCTATTAATTAGTTAACTACATTGTAAAAATGATTTCGAAGATTGTTGGAGTGCATTTTACAAGAATGTCATTTTTAAAATGTCATGTTTAATTCAATGTGTTACTTGCCGATTCTTTGTAAATGTACTAGCAATTTCTGAGTGAAAATTGTTTCTACATCAAACTTTTAGTGAATTTTAGTTTGTTTACGTATTTTACTGGAGGCAGCAATTTTGTAACAGGCCTCCTTTCAATTCAGTAGCGTTCAGCTCAGCTAACAGTGAATGTTCTCATCATTTTGGGTAACGTTCTGTCAAGGTTCTCTTAAAAGTTACGAACAAACATTATTCCAGTAACGCTATTAGAATGTTTGTTCAAGTGATATTGGGAGGAGATAATGATGTGAAATGATGCTTATTGAAATAATGAAAGTGCTTATTAGCATGCAATTTATTAACATTTTTGCTTGAAAATACAATAGAGTACAACCACGCCTTTCTATGCAAATTGGCATCATTATAGATTGTGTTTTCGTTCTCAAAATTTGTTCAATTACAAAAAGCATGTTCTACCTGCAGCTATTAATTAGTTAACTACATTGTAAAAATGATTTCGAAGATTGTTGGAGTGCATTTTACAAGAATGTCATTTTTAAAATGTCATGTTTAATTCAATGTGTTACTTGCCGATTCTTTGTAAATGTACTAGCAATTTCTGAGTGAAAATTGTTTCTACATCAAACTTTTAGTGAATTTTAGTTTGTTTACGTATTTTACTGGAGGCAGCAATTTTGTAACAGGCCTCCTTTCAATTCAGTAGCGTTCAGCTCAGCTAACAGTGAATGTTCTCATCATTTTGGGTAACGTTCTGTCAAGGTTCTCTTAAAAGTTACGAACAAACATTATTCCAGTAACGCTATTAGAATGTTTGTTCAAGTGATATTGGGAGGAGATAATGATGTGGAAAGTGCTTATTAGCATGCATATTACTTATTAGTACTTATAAAGCACATATTAATGCATTATTGTGCATGACCATATTTAAGATCCCTTAATCCACACCATATCTAAACTTAACAACTACCTTACTAACTATTAATAAGCAGTAATTAGGAGTTTACTGAGGCAAAAGTCATAGTTAATAGTGAGAATTAGACCCCAAACTAAAGTGTGGTATATTTAGTATATATTTTATATTTTGGTATATTTAGTACAAATGTACTGTAAATATAATATAACATTGTGAGAACCACTACTTTAGATGTTTAGATCAGAAAATCTGTTCCTCTCTTGAATTTTTTTTTTTGTAGCTTTATGAAATCAAGATGCAAACATATACAGACATATACAAAGTGTAGTTTACTGAACATTAGAAGACATTAGCACATAAAATAGCTCAAGTTTGGCAGGAATCCGTAGCTCACAAAGAGAAGCATGTTGTAAATGATAAGCACTGAGTAGACAAATGAGAGCATAAGCTGACATTATGTATAATGCAGCGGTTATTTGAGAGAAGGATCAAAGTGTTCTGCTGCAGAAGGTCATCTCATTATCTGTGCTTTCTGTTGCTCGTGGTGACACTAATTTATTAAACTTGTTTGTGTGTGCATGTTGGGGAGGAGGCGTGTGTGTATTTAAACTATAACTTGTGTCACATTCTGTGTGTGTTAGGTATGTAGGATCTATTTTTGAGGGGGGGATTTTATCCTTTTTCTGGATAATGAGGTCTATGCTTATCTATGTAGAATTTAGACCAGTGTGCATTTTTTTCTATAGGTTTCTTTTTTTTTTCTATAGTTATTTTCTGTTCTGATTATCTAACAAAACCCAAAAATGACATAAGCCTTATTTAGGACTTTTAAACAAAACATGTTTAAAACACATTTCTTTTTTTGAGAACAATCCCAGTACCTATTCAAGGTCTGTCAATTTATCTTACAAAACTGATTTTCCCTGCTAAATTAAAGCAGGAATAAATGGAGAACTAGAAATTCCTCTTAAAATTAAATGAACAAAGAGTCAATAATCAGTTTATTAATTTAAAAATTATTCAGAAATAAATAAACTTTTGAAATTGCCACAAAAGTTCTGTTGATGCGAGTCTTGTGAATGGGCCTTAATTTTTTTAACACTGTAATATATCAATGAGATATATATCAATGTATTAATAAAAAATAAATAAAAATAAACATTTGAAACTGACAAATAAAGATATTTTTAAATTCATATTTACAATGTAGTTCAATCATGACAACTCTCTGAACATTTTAGCATGGTGATGGATATGACAGTGTTAATGTATTTGGTCTTGGCGGAACAGATCTGCTACGCTGCTGCTGAATTGCTGCTGCTGTTGGTTATTGCTGTATTTGTAGATTATTGCTGCTGCTGCAAGCAAGTACAGGAACTTGCTACTGCCAATGCATAATGGCGATACGGCGCCATGAGTATTTAAGACATACTGCTGCTGCACAAATAGCATATAAAATAACTCCGAAGCAGATCTATACAGGTGGAGCTGGGGAAGGTGGAGGGTTTCAGAAAACTCTGAAAGCGCGCTGCAGGAATCTCAAGTGAATGCTAGCCAGCCATATAAATGCAAGGCAGTAAGCTCACTGGCTGCATATGCAGCATGAACCAATCGGCATGTCGCAAGTCGTTTAACTCTCTGAATATCATCAGTTACGTTAACACCCTGTCAGAATGCGCCATCTAGAGTTTCATGACTGAACTATATATTTAAATGTAATTAAATATTCAATTTAAATGTTTGTTTATAAATCACTTTAATATATTAATTTAGTTTATTAATTGCTATAAAATATGTATTGTTTCCTTGAAAGCCTACTGTACCGATTGCCTATATATCAAAATGAATCGATATCGAATCGAATTGAATCAATTGAATCGAAAGCTTGTGAATCAAAATCGAATCGTGAATTTTTTCTCAATACCCAGCTCTACAAATTGCTTTTCTTCATCCTTTTCCAAGTTAAAAGATATCATTAAACAGTTCGCATCTGAGCGTAGCCAATAAACTTTGTCCTTTTTTCCCCAATTTCAAATGCTTTTTTGCTTTGAATCAAAGTTTGTAGTGTTGTGATTCATCTCAGAGCCGGTTGGCCTGGTTAATGACTTGGAACTCTTTATTAAAGTGTTTTTTGAAGTCCCTCTGGAGAAAATGGAAAATGCTTCACCAGAAGCCAAGCAGCTGAAGCAGTAGGCGGTCACTGTTTTGCTGTTGCTTTGATGAGTGTTTTTAGGTCTGATTCTCAGTCACCTTTGGTTTTAATGATGCAATCTACATCAATGTATGTCAGCCGTATCTCTTTTAATGATGAGCGTGTGTGTGTTTGTATGCGTATTTGGGCTGTTTTTATGGATTAGTATTGATTTCGTCCCTGTTGATGATATCACACTTGTTTATGTGCAGCTGCATGTGTTTGTGTGTGGGAGTGGGAGTGGAACAGATTATAACATTACAAAATCTGATCATCCAAGGGCTGAAACCATTAAACCTGCCGTTTAACAGTAATTGACGCTGACTAATCTTAATCATGAAATGGAAAACGAAAATGTACAGATTAATTCCAAGCTTTAATTTGTGCTTGAGTAATGCAGATTTCATGCAAATATACATAAATGAATTTTTGATTTTATGACGTTGTTTCCCTGAAATTATATTGACAAACCATGTGTTTATTACAGAACGTTTAGAGTCTAGTATGTGGCTTTTAATTCAGATTTTTCAAACATTTTGATAAGTCATGAGGTTTTAAGAAAATAACCTGCAGAATTTGATGCCTGTTGGTTTGATATCTTGTTTTCTAATGCAATGCAATTCATAAAGTTCAAAAGTTTGGAATCATTAAGATTTTTTATGGTTTTTTTTTTTATGTTTCTTCTGCTCACCAAGGCTGCATTTATTTGATCAAAAATACAGTAAAAACAGTAATATTGTGAAACATTATTACAATTGAAAATAACAATTTTCTGTTTTAATATATTTTAAAATGTAATTTATTCCTGTGATCAAAGCTGAATTTCCATCATCAGTACTCCAGTCTTCAGTGTCACATGATCCTTCAGAAATCATTCTAATATGCTGATTTGCTGCTCATATATTATTGGTGCTCAGTTAGTAATAATAGGCCGTATTATTATCAGTGTCTTTGATGAATAGAAAGTTCAAAATAACAGCATTTATTGGAAATAGAAATCTTTTGTAAGATTACAAATGTCTTTAACTGTCACTTTTGATCAGTGGAATGTATCCTTTGCTGATTAAAAGTTTTAAATTCTTAAAAAAAAAAAGAATGTATCTCAGTTTCCACAAAAAATATTATGCTGCAAAATGGTTTTCAACATTAATTATAATAAGAAATGTATCTTGAGCAGCAAATCAGAATGATTTCTGAAGGATCATGTGACACTGAAGACCGGAGTAATGATGCTGAAAATTCAGCTTTGCATCACAGGAATAAATTACATTTTAAAATATGTTCAAAAGGAAAACAAATATTTGATATTGTGGAAAATATTTCATAATGTTACTGTTTTATTGTATTTTTGATTTAAAAAAAAGCAGCATTTAAAATTCTTAATTATTATTTTGACCAGTAGTTTATATTTAAGTGTTATGTGATTTTCTAAATACTTTTTGGTTCAATACTAGATAGAAAATGAAGAGTCCATCTTTGAGTTGCAGTGAGCTGCAGTTTCATGCATCTGTCAGAAATTGAACCGACTTGTGGCAGTCTGTCCACATGTCAAATTTGCCTACTTACCTCCCTGTCACCTGCTAGTCCAACTGAGTAGAGAGAGTACAGCTGGTGCAATCGGGATGGATGTCAGGATAACCAGAGAAAGATAGAATTGAGGAAAAAGAAAAAAAAGCTGAGTGTTTGAGTCTTATCACTTTTTGTGTACATTTCTGTTCACAATAGAGAAATGCAGTAACACATTACATACACAAATATATTTGTTTGTGACTAAGAAAAGGCTGTACAGATCAGATATTTTGAGAGTAAGGAGCTTTTGTGAGCACTTTTCTTGGTTTTTGTCTCATCCTCTAACAGCCCTTGTCTCCTGTCACGCAGGAGGTGTCAAATTCATTAGTGATGAGTGTGGCGAGCAGCAGCGGGGGTCGACAAGTCTCGCAGCAGGTCTTCCTCCAGGATGAAAGGGTACGGACATTTCCGACAGCCCTGCTACTAATAACTCTCAATTTCACAAGTCCACAAAAAAGTCAGACACTAACAGTAGCGGATCTCGCCAACAGGAGCTACGCTGACAATCATACCGCTCTGAATCTCTATAGTGTCTTATTTCTGTTTACTATCTGCTGTGAAATGTCACTGCAACCAGTCAATTGTCAATAAATGTTATTTGGAAGGTGTAGGTTTTAGCAGCATCACATCCACATGAAAACATTTACATTTATGCATTTGGCAGGCATTTATATCCAGAGTGACTTGCATTGCATTCATGCAGTCAAACCCATAACTTTGCCCTCCTTATAATAATCTCAAGGTAAAGGATGCTAAAAGTGATTAGAAATGAGGACAAGGGGAAAAATAAAACACTAAAACCCTGAAACATTGCACTTGATAAGATTAAAAGTGGTTTTGCCACAAAGGTTCTTGTGATGTCAAGGTCACATTGAAAATTCACAATAATTTAATTTATTGTAAAATATAAAAATATATAACAAATAAACATTAAAATATCAAAAATGTTATATTGCTAAAATATATTATAAAATGAATACAAAAATATTATATTAAAAAATATTTTACCTCCTTATGTGTGGCTCATCCGATCAGAATTTAGAGTTAGAGATATATATTATTATTTTTATTGTTTTTTATTTTTTTACTCAAGTGTAACAATGTATTTTTTGCACTAATGCCAAATTTATCATTAAACAATTAAGGCCCTTTCACATGATGTGCATTAGATTAAATGTAAAAATGATATAATTTACATAATTTTAAGAATAAACTAAATGAAAATAAATGAAACTGCTTGTTTATTAATTGACCTTGTAATATAAAATTCGATGGATAAAAATGGCAGATGGCAGAACATTTACAACTTAGTTAATAAGCAAAATGGATTATATATTAAATAGCCATGTGGTAATGCATATTTTTGTATAATCTATTGAATTAAATTTGACAAATGAAACATTTTATTTGAAAGTTCATGGACACAAACCAAAAGATAAAATTAAACTCCGTGTATGTGAGATATACTCTTATATTAGGGATATCTTATTGTCCCCATTTCCATGTTGAGAGATTTGAAAATGTATTTACTCAGTATAGTATTATAAGCTCAACTGCTAAAGCATGGCACTAACAACAACACCATGTCTCTCCCAAGGAATGAATGCACGTACTGATAAAACAAAATGCTTATGAAAACATCTGCCAAATGCATCAATGTAAATTTGTGCCAGAACTGATCATTTAGATCCTGTGGGTTGCACTCTATTTAATTCTCACATATGCCACTAAATTAAAGTTGTTGTATTTATTTTGCTACATTACAGGCTGCACGTGATCAAATCCCTCATAACCGGGAGGTTATTTCCAGTTATGAGAATCATCTCAATGAAACGGGTAAGTTTACCAGCAGTAATTTATAGATAATAAGTTCTGTGTCACACAACAACTCATTCTTTGGTCTACAGTCCATTTTTGCAGAGGCTCACAGGATGTATTTAATTTTAACTTTTGCTTCCAGAGGAGGAAGAGTACTATCCAAGGCTCTCGACTAAAGAACTGGCACAGCATTTTGAAAAGACTATTGAGGAGGCAGCCCCCAGCAAGAAAATTAAGGTAAGTCCTTTTTAGCCTACATATCTATTCTGACACATGAATGTATTATGCTTTAATAGGTTTCAGTGCATAAAGAGACTCTGCTTACCATCTTTTTACATGTTTCTATGAGTCCCTCCACTTTCAGCAGCATAGTTTTATTGAGAATTGAGAGCCTGTGTTCATCTCTCAGTGTTCTGACATTGTAATTGTAAATTGACTTTACATCTGATATGAGTTATTTTTGTGTCTTTATTGTGCATCTAAATGACAATGCAAGTCTTGCTCTCAACAATTTGTTTTAATTGGTTTTTGCTTGGGAAATTAGTTTACTTGAGTATCAACACTGCATAAGATATTCAGGCTTGTTTTTATAGATTGTGTCTTTAATACAAGTGTATTTTGTTTTTGACAAACATATGAACATACAAACGTATAAACATATAAACACATTAAAACATAAAACATGTCTTACTGTCTAATGCAGTTTTGCTTCTCAAGTAAGTTTTCTTGTTTTAGAGATTTTCACATATTTTAGTTGGAAAATGTCAAAAAGACTAATTAAAACTAATTAAAAATACATTTTTGCAGTGTGCTGTAATTTTCAAGTGAAGTACATGATATTGATGGTTTTAGGGAAGTGTATCTAATATATTTATGAAGATGTTTTTAAGTATAGCAATGCATTGGGTTAGAAAAACCATTTATTTAGTAAATGGATAACTCTTTCAAATGCAAAGGGCACACATAGTGCTGCGGCTGAGCTGTGACAAAAATCAGATAACTTTTTCTTGTAATTGTGCAAGGTGGTGTTCTTTATTTATTTTATTTTTGACACTCATGCAGAACCTTTTCAGACAAAATAGAAAAAAAAAAAAAAAAAGATTTTTAGCTTCAACCACAAAAAACTATTTTTCCCTGGCCTTTTTAAATGCACAATAAGGACACAAAAATACTGAAAAGGCCTTTAAAATAATTTGCCCAGTTTTGGACATTCAGTTTAAAAAAAAAAAAAAAATGTAAGTACTTTTCTGATCCAGCTGAAGTATACAGTAGGTAATTTCAGAGCTCCACTGAATTATGTTCATTATTCTCTCTCTGTAAAAGATTGAACGTGACAAAAGTCGTTCACAGCTGCCATCAGATGTGAGCGTGTCCCATCAAACTGTGAAAAGTGAAATATCAAGAACTCTGAACAGTGTTACCACAGACAAAGAGGAAGAAGGTGAACCGAGTTCTGAGTTTGCTTTTGATGATGATGATGATGATGATGATGATGATGATGATGATGATGACGACGACGATGATGATAATCTGGAATATCTGCCACCGCCCCCACCGGACCTACTGGAGAAACCTTCAGATGTTGCTGAATACTTTCCTGAACCTCCAGTGAAACACACAGTGAACAGACAGCAATACTACAGACAGAGGGAGCTATTAGAACTGAAACGTCTCTGCAAACACATTCACCCTGATGTCAGAAAAGACCTGGAAAGAGATTGTTACGATACTGAGGACATTGAAGAAATAGGAGACGTTCAAGAGGCAGCATACCAGTTTGAACACACTGGCAGCAATTCAAACGGAAGCCCGGAACGCGAATATTTGGAGTGGGACGAAATTCTAAGAGGTGAAGTGCAGTCCATGCGCTGGATGTTTGAGAACAAACCCTTGGACTGCATTAAGGATGACTCGGATAACGAAGAGGATAGCAAAAAGATAATTCAGCAGGAAATCATTCCTGGAGGTGACGTTAAGAACAGGGCTTTGATGTTTGAGATGCAGCCCATGGATACACTTGGAATGCCACGTGATTCAGCTAAACAGAACTATCTAGTGAATGAAGTGGGGAAAAGAGATGTGCGTGCGGCCGCCTGGTTGTTTGAGACAAAGCCGATGGATACGCTAAATAAAATTCACACTGATGATGAGCAAACCAAAGAAGTCATCTTCACACAAGAAGCCACCGAAGGGGATGTTAAGTCTCTGAGGTACATGTTTGAAAACCAAGAAATGGATTCTATGGGTGACACTGAAACCATGGATGAGAAGCAGCTGCTGAGCCTGAAGTCTGTACGGGAGGAGATCAAGTCAGAAGTGAAGAAAATCATATGGATGTTTGAGATGCAATGCTTGTGTGTAATCAGGGAACACTCCGGTGAGATGGTTTTGATTACTTCTGTCCGCCGAGAGGAGACGGAGAAAGGTGATGTCAAAACATCAAGATGGCTCTTCGAAACGCAGCCTTTGAATGACATTGACATGGACCTTTCTCAGGTCAGGCTAATCTCCAGTATTTCCATGGAAGACAACCAGCTAGGTGATGCAAAAAGGGGAAGATGGCTGTTTGAGACAAAGAGGCTTGACTCCATAAATGCCCAGTGGGAGAGACTGCAAAAGCAGCAGAAAGATGAGATTCTTGGGGCGGATGTACACAAACACTGCATGGTGTTTGAGACACAGCCTATGGACACGCTTAAAGATGACGCCAACTCCAGATCTGTTGCCACAGAGCAGATTATTGGAGGTAACGTTCGCTCTGTGAAACACTTATTTGAAAACACTCCACCAGATGAACTCAAAGAGCTTTCAGAAGTGGGAAAACTAAATAAAAAAGCAGTGTTTGAAGAAGGAAGAGGTGATGTGAGACACCAAAAATGGGTGTTTGAAAATAAACCTCTGGAGAACATTAAAGATGAGAATGATGAGGTAAACCGACTTAAGAAAACCATAGCATCTGATGAAGAAAGAGGTGATGTGAGAAATCAAAGATGGCTGTTTGAGAACCAACGTTTGGAAGATATTCAAGAGGAAAAGAGAGAGTTTGTGAAAACAGTTGATTCAAACAGATTATTGGAGGTAACGTTCGCTCTGTGAGACACTTGTTTGAAAACGCTCCACCGGATGAACTCAAAGAGCTTCCAGAAGTGGGAAAACTAAATACAATAGTAGTCTTTGAAGAAGGAAGAGGTGATGTGAGACACCAAAAATGGGTGTTTGAAAATAAACCTCTGGAGAACATTAAAGATGAGAATGATGAGGTAAACCGACTTAAGAAAACCATAGCATCTGATGAAGAAAGAGGTGATGTGAGAAATCAAAGATGGCTGTTTGAGAACCAACGTTTGGAAGATATTCAAGAGGAAAAGAGAGAGTTTGTGAAAACAATTGATTCAGAACAAATAGATAGAAGTTACAAGGGTGATGTCCGCAGAAATTGTTGGGTGTTTGAGACGCAACCGATGGATACATTAAAGGATGATTCCAATGCCAGGCCAGTGAGTGCAGAAGAAATTCTAGGAGGTGACGTTCAGTCTGCCAGACACTTTTTTGAGACCGCTCCAAAAGATGACATGAAAGAGCTTGCAGAGGTGGGGAAGCTCAAAAGAATGATGACATCTGAGGAGAAAGGAGACGTTCGACACCAGAAGTGGCTGTTTGAGAGCCAGCCGCTGGAGCAGATCAGAGAGGAGAGAAAGGAAATAACAAGAACGGTGAATCTGGAGGAAATAGAAAATGTGGATGTGAGCAATTACAAGCAAATTTTTGAAACATATGATTTAAGCCAATATGACGAAAGTCAGAAGATTCAAGTTGAGGGTGTCACCACTGGCTCTGTTAGATCAAATAAAGACCTATTTGAGTCCATGCCATTATATGTACTGCAAGACAGCTCTGGGCATTATCACGAGGTCAAAACCGTACGGCGGGAAGAAATCGTCAAAGGGGAAGTCAGAAGCTGTCAGTGGATGTTTGAAACTCGCCCTATTGACCAATTCGATGAGAGCATCACTAAATTCCAAATCATAAAGGGCATAACACAACAAGAGATCGAATCTGGAGATGTCAAGACGGCAAAATGGCTCTTTGAAACCCAGCCTCTCGATGCCATTAAGTATTTTAGCAATATTGAAGATGAGGAGTGTGTTACTAGGGAGACGGCAGAAATAGTCAAAGGTGATGTTAAAACCTGTAAGTGGCTTTTTGAGACCAAACCTATAGACATGCTTTATGAAAGGGAAGAGCTTAAGAGTACAAAAGATTCTGGTGAAGTTCAAGATAGAATGCAAAAGCAGCAGAAAGAATAGATTCTTGGGGCGGATGTACGCAAACACTGCATGGTGTTTGAGACGCAGCCTATGGACACGCTTAAAGACAATGCCAACTCCAGACCTGTTGCCTCAGAACAGATTATTGGAGGTAACGTTCGCTCTGTGAGACACTTGTTTGAAAACGCTCCACCGGATGAACTCAAAGAGCTTCCAGAAGTGGGAAAACTAAATACAATAGTAGTCTTTGAAGAAGGAAGAGGTGATGTGAGACACCAAAAATGGATGTTTGAGAATAAACCTCTGGAGAACATTAAAGATGAGAATGATGAGGTAAACCGACTTAAGAAAACCATAGCATCTGATGAAGAAAGAGGTGATGTGAGAAATCAAAGATGGCTGTTTGAGAACCAACGTTTGGAAGATATTCAAGAGGAAAAGAGAGAGTTTGTGAAAACAGTTGATTCAGAACAAATAGATAGAAGTTACAAGGGTGATGTCCGCAGAAATTGTAGGGTGTTTGAGACGCACCCGATGGATATGTTAAAGGATGATTCCAATGCCAGGCCAGTAAGTGCAGAAGAAATTCTAGGAGGTGACGTTCAGTCTGCCAGACACTTTTTTGAGACTGCTCCAAAAGATGAGATGAAAGAGCTTGCAGAGGTGGGGAAGCTCAAAAGAATGATGACATCTGAGGAGAAAGGAGACGTTCGACACCAGAAGTGGCTGTTTGAGAGCCAGCCGCTGGAGCAGATCAGAGAGGAGAGAAAGGAAATAACAAGAACGGTGAATCTGGAGGAAATAGAAAATGTGGATGTGAGCAATTACAAGCAAATTTTTGAAACATATGATTTAAGCCAATATGACGAAAGTCAGAAGATTCAAGTTGAGGGTGTCACCACTGGCTCTGTTAGATCAAATAAAAATCTATTTGAGTCCATGCCATTATACGCACTGCAAGACAGCTCTGGGCATTATCACGAGGTCAGAACCGTACGGCGAGAGGAAATCGTCAAAGGAGACGTCAGAAGCTGCCAGTGGATGTTTGAAACTCGCCCTATTGACCAATTCGATGAGAGCATCACTAAATTCCAAATCATAAAGGGCATAACACAACAAGAGATCGAATCTGGAGATGTCAAGACGGCAAAATGGCTCTTTGAAACCCAGCCTCTCGATGCCATTAAGTATTTTAGCAATATTGAAGATGAGGAGTGTGTTACTAGGGAGACGGCAGAAATAGTCAAAGGTGATGTTAAAACCTGTAAGTGGCTTTTTGAGACCAAACCTATAGACATGCTTTATGAAAGGGAAGAGCTTAAGAGTACAAAAGATTCTGGTGAAGTTCAAAAAGGCAATGTGAAAACATGCACTTGGCTTTTTGAAACTCAAACCCTTGATGCCATACAGGATAACTCAGAGACGGTGTTGCAAACTCGCACTGTGAAACAAGAGGACATTCATGGAAAAGATGTCCACATGGCACGTTTCCTGTTTGAGACGGAGAACCTGGAGAACATTGCTGGAGGAGAGCGAGAAGCTTTTAAGAGTGTTACTGAGATAGACATACAATCTGGGGACGTGTCTCGGATGAAATACATATTTGAGACCCAATCTTCTGACGTTATGAGCTCAACC